>NW_027476879.1:0-125139 GCF_051020955.1 Megalopta genalis | reverse complement strand
ATCCATACGAAACATATGATTTAGCTTCAAATCAATTCGAAGGCCAAGGCTTAAACACATGATTAAGCTTCAAATTAATGCGATGTAGTTGGTTTGCTTCAAATCCATGCGATACACAAGATTTAGCTTCAAATCAATGCGATGTAGTAGGTTCAGCTTCAAATCCATGCAATATAAATCATATAGCTTCAAAAGCAGGAGGAACAAACGAGGTAGCTTCAATTCCATGCGAAACAAATGATTTAGCTTCAAATCAATGCGAAGTAGAAGGCGTAGCTTCAAATCCATGCGAAACAAATGGTTTAGCTACAAATACTTGTGATATACATTATTTAGCTCCAACTGCATGCGAAACTAACGAGTTAGCATCAAATCCATGCGAAACACACGATTTATCTTCAAATCAATGCGATGTAGAAGGTTTAGCTTCAAATCCATGCAAAACACGTGATTTAACTTCCAATTAATGCGAATTAGAAGGCTTAGCTTCAAATCCATGCGAATCAAATGGTTTAGCTTCAAATACTTGTGATATACGTTATTTAGATTTAACTGCATGCGTAACGAACGAGTTAGCATCAAATCCACGCGATACACATGATTTAGCTGCAAATCAATACGATATAGAAGGTTCAGCTTCAAAGCAAAACAGGTAGAAGGTTTAGCTTCAAATCAATAGAATGTAGAAGGTTTAGCTTCAAGTCAATGCGATGTAGATGGTTTAGCTTCAAATCCATACGAAACACATGTTTTAGCTTCAAATCAATTCGAAGGACAAGGCTTAGATTCAAATCCATGCGAAGCAAATGATTTAGATTCAAATGAATGCGAAGTAGAAAGTTTAGCTTCAAATCCATGCGAAACACATTATTTAGCTGCAAATCAGTGCGAAGTAGAAGGGTCGGGTTCAAATCAATGCGATTCAAATGGTTCATCTTCAAATACTTGTGAAAGACATGATTTAGCTTCAACTGCATGCGAAACACATGATTTAGCTTCAAATCAATGCGATGTAGAAGGTTTAGCTTCAAATCCATGCCAAACACGTGATTTAACTTCCAATTAATGCGAATTAGAAGGCTTAGCTTCAAATCCATGCAAAACACGTGATTTAACTTCCAATTAATGCGAATTAGAAGGCTTAGCTTCAAATCCATGCGAATCAAATGGTTCAGCTTCAAATACTTGTGATATACGTTATTTAGATTTAACTGCATGCGTAACGAACGAGTTAGCATCAAATCCCCGCGATACACATGATTTAGCTGCAAATCAATATGATATAGAAGGTTCAGCTTCAAAGCAAAACAGGTAGAAGGTTTAGCTTCAAATCAATAGAATGTAGAAGGTTTAGCTTCAAGTCAATGCAATGTAGATGGTTTAGCTTCAAATCCATACGAAACACATGATTTAGCTTCAAATCAATTCGAAGGACAAGGCTTAGATTCAAATCCATGCGAAACAAATGATTTAGCTGCAAATCAATGCGGTGTAGAAGGTTTAGCATCACATCCATGCGAAAAAAATGATTTAGCTTCAAATCAATGCGATGTAGAAGGTTCTGCTTCAAACCCATACGACCCATATGATTTAGCTTCAAATACTTGCGATATAAGTGATACAGCTTCAAAAGCTGGAGGGACATACGAGGTAGATTCAATTCCATGCGAAACAAATGATTTAGCTTCAAATCAATTCGAAGGACAAGGCTTAGATTCAAATCCATGCGAAACAAATGATTTAGCTTCAAATGAATGCGAAGTAGAAGGCTTAGATTCAAATCCATGCAAAACAAATGGTTTAGCTACAAATACTTGTGATATACATTATTTAGCTACAACTGCATGCGAAACAAACGAGTTAGCTTCAAATCCATGCGATACAAATGGATTAGCTGCAAATACTTGTTTTATACATGACATTGCTACAAATGCAGGGAAATCAAATGAGCTAGATGCAAATCCATGCGAAATACATGATTTAGCTTCAAATCAATACGAAGTATAAGGCTGATTTTCGAATCCATGCGAAACAAATGGTTTAGGTTCAAATACTTGTGATTTACAAGATCTAGCTTCAACTGCATGCAAAACAAACGAGTTAGCTTCAAATCCTTGCGAAACACATGATTTAGCTTCAAATCAATGCGTAGTAGAAGGCTTATCTTCGATCCATACGAAACGAATAGTTTAGCTTCAAATACCTGTTTTATACATGATTTAGCTTCAAATCAATGCGAACTAGATGGCTTAGCTTCAAATCCATGCGAAACAAATGGTTTAGCTTCAAATACTTGTGATATACATGATTTAGCTTCAACTGCATGCGAAACAAACGATGTATGATCTAATCCATGCGGAACACATGATTTATCTTCAAATCAATGCGAAGTAGGAGGCTTAGTTTCAAATCCATGCGGAACGAATAGTTCAGCTTCAAATACTTGTTTTATCCATGATTTAGCTTCAACTGCATGCGGAACAAACGAGTTAGCTTCTAATCCATGCGACACACATGATTTAGCTTCAAATTCATTCGAAAAACATGGTTTAGCTTAATATTTATGCGAAGCAAATGGATCACCTTCAAATACTTGTGATATAAATGATTTAGCTTCAACTGCGTGTGAAACAAACGTCTTACCTACAAAGTCAAGCGAAACACATGAATCAGCTTTAAATCAAAGCGATGTAAAAGGTTTAGCTTCAAATCTGTGCGAAACAAATGATTTAGCTTCAAATACTTGCGATATAAGTGAGATTGCTTCATATGCAGGCGGAACGAACGAGTTAGCTTCAAATCCATGCGAAACACATGATTTAGCTTCAAATGAACGCGAAACACATCGTATACCTCCGTATTCTTGCGAAACAAATGCGTTAGCTTTAGATCCTTTTGATAAACATGATTTAGAATCAACTGCATGTGAAACAAACGAGTAGAGCTTCAAAACCCAGCGAAACACATGATTATGCTTTAAATCAATGCAAACTAGAAGACTTAACTTCAAATCCAAGCGAAACACATAATTTAGCGACAAATCAATTCGAAGTATAAGGCTTAGATTCAAATCCGTGCGAAGCAAATGATTTTGGAATGAAATACTTGCGATATATGTGATATAGCTTCAATGCAGGCAAAACAAACGAGTTAGCTTCAAATCCATGAGAAACACATGATTTAGCTTTAAATCAATGCGAAGTAGAGGGCTTAGCTTCACATCCATGCGAAACAAATGGTTTAGCTTCAAATATTTGTGATATACATGATTTAGCTTCAACTGCATGCGAAACAAACGAGTTAGCTTCAAATGCAAGCGAAACACTTGATTTAGCTTCAAATCAATGTGATGTAGATGGATTAGCTTCAAATCCATGCGAAACAAATGATTTAGCTTCAAATACTTGCGATATAAATGATATAGCTTCATATGCAGGCGAAACGAACGAGTTAGCTTCAACTCCATGCGATACACATGGTTCAGCTTCAAATACTTGCGATATAAATGATATAGCTTCATATGCAGGCGAAACGAACGAGTTAGCTTCAACTCCATGCGATACACATGGTTTAGCTTCAAATACTTGCGATATAAATGATTTAGAATCAGATACATGCGATATAAGTGATATAACTTCAAATGAATGCGAAACAAACGAGTTAGCTTCACGTCCGTGCGAAAACACATGATTTAGCTTCAACTACTAGTGATATACATGATTTGGCATCAACTGCATGAGAAACAAACGAGTTATCTTCAAATACATGCGGATCTTATGATTTAGCTTCAAATCAATGCGAAGTAGTAGGCTTAGGTCCAAATCCATGCGAATCAAATTGTTTAGCTTTAAATACATGTGAAATACATGATTTAGCATCGACTGCATGCGAAACAAACGAGTTAGCTTCAAATCCATGCGAAACACATTATTACGCTTCAAATCATGCGAAGTTGAGGGCTTAGCTTCAAATCCATGGGAAACGTATGATTTAGCTTCAAATACTTGCGAATATAAGGGATACCGCTTCAAATGCATGCGAAACAAACGAGTTAGATTCAAATACTTGCGATATAAATGAAATAGGTTCAAAAGCAGGAAAACAAACGAGTAAGCTTCAAATCCATGCGAATCACACGATTTATTTTCAAATCAATTCCTAGAAGAAGGATTAGCTTCAAATCCATGCGGCACATATGATTTAGCTTCAAATACTTGCGATATAAGTGATATAGGTTCAAATGGAGGCGAAACGAACGAGTTAGCTTCAAATCCATGCGATACACATGATTTAGCTTCAAATACTTGCGATATAAGTGATATAGTTTCAAAAGCTGTAGGAACAAACGAGGTAGCTCAATTCCATGCGAGACACATGATTAGCTTCAAATCAATGCGATGTAGAAGGTTTAGCTTCAAATCCATACGAAACATATGATTTAGCTTCAAATCAATTCGAAGGCCAAGGCTTAGATTCACATCCATGCGAAACAAATGATTTAGCTGCAAATCAATGTGATGTAGAAGGTTCAGCTTCAAATCCAAGCGAAACACATGATTTAGCTGCAAATCAATGCGATGTATAAGGTTTAGATTCATATCCGTGCGATACACTAGATTTAGCTGCAAGTCAATGCGATGTTGAAGGTTTAGCTTCAAATCCAAACGAATCACATGATTTAGCTTCAAATACTTGCGATATAAGTGTTCTAGCTTCAAATACAGGCGAAACGGACGAGTTAGCTTCAAATCCATGCGAAACACATGATTTAGCTGCAAATCAATGCGATGAAGAAGGTTCTGCTTCAAATCCATACGACACATATGATTTAGCTTCAAATACTTGCGATATAAGTGATAAGCTTCAAAAGCTGGAGGAACAAACGAGGTATCTTCAATCCATGCGAAACAAATGATTTAGCTTGCAAATCAATGCGAAGTAGAAGGCTAAGCTTCAAATTCATGCGAAACAAATGGTTTAGCTACAAATACTTGTGATATACGTTATTTAGCTACAACTGCATGCGAAACAAACGAGTTAGCTTCAAATCCATGCGATACACATGATTTAGCTTCAAATACTTGCGATATAAGTGATATAGTTTCAAAAGCTGTAGGAACAAACGAGGTGGCTCCAATTCCATGCGAGACACATGATTTAGCTTCAAATCAATGCGATGTAGAAGGTTTAGCTTCAAATCCATACGAAACATATGATTTAGCTTAAAATCAATTCGAAGGCCAAGGCTTAGATTCACATCCATGCGAAACAAATGATTTAGCTGCAAATCAATGTGATGTAGAAGGTTCAGCTTCAAATCCATGCGGCACATATGATTTAGCTTCAAATACTTGCGATATAAGTTCAAATGGTGACGAAACGAACGAGTTAGCTTCAAATCTACGCGAAACACATGATTTAGCTGCAAATCAATGCGATGTATAAGGTTTAGATTCATATCCGTGCGATACACTAGATTTAGCTGCAAGTCAATGCGATGTTGAAGGTTTAGCTTTAAATCCAAACGAAACACATGATTTAGCTTCAAATACTTGCGATATAAGTGATCTAGCTTCAAAATACAGGCGAAACGGACGAGTTAGCTTCAAATCCATGCGAAACACATGATTTAGCTGCAAATCAATGCGATGAAGAAGGATTAGCTTCAAATCCATGCGAAACAAATGATATAGCTTCAAACACTTGGGGTGTAAGTGATATAGCTTCAAATGAAGACTAATCAAACGAGTTAGCTTCAAAATCCACGCGATACACGTGATTTAGCTTCAAATACTAGCGATATATGTGATGTAGATTTAACTGCAGGCGAAACGAACGAGTTAGCTTCAACACCATGCGAAACACATGATTTAGCGGCAAATCAATGCGATATAGAAGGTTCAGCTTCAAAACAATAACAGGTAGAAGGTTTTCTTCAAATCAATAGAATGTAGAAGGTTTAGCTTCAAATCAATGCGATGTAGAAGGTTTAGCTTCAAATCCATACGAAACACATGATTTAGCTTCAAATCAATTCGAAGGACAAGGCTTAGATTCAAATCCATGCGAAACAAATGATTTAGCTGCAAATCAATGCGACGTAGAAGGTTTAGCTTCAAATCCATGCGATACACTAGATTTAGCTTCAAATCAATGCGATGTAGAAGGTTCTGCTTCAAATCCATACGACACATATGATTTAGCTTCAAATACTTGCGATATAAGTGATAAAGCTTCAAAAGCTAGAGGAACAAACGAGGTAGCTTCAATTCCATGCGAAACAAACGATTTAGCTTCAAATCAATGCGAAGTAGAAGGCTTAGATTCAAATCCATGCGAAACAAATGATTTAGCTTCAAATGAATGCGAAATAGAAGGCTTAGCTTCAAATCCATGCAAAACAAATGGATTAGCTACAAATACCTGTGATATACATTATTTAGCAACAACTGCTTGCGAAACAAACGAGTTTAGCTTCAAATCCATGCAAAACACACGATTTAGCTTCAAATCAATGCGATGTAGAAGGTTTAGCTTCAAATCCGTGCAACATACGTGATTTAACTTCCAATTAATGCGAAGTAGAAGGCTTAGCTTCAAATCCGTGCGAATCAAATGGTTTAGCTTCAAATACTTGTGATATACGTTATTTAGATTTAACTGCATGCGCAACGAACGAGTTAGCTTCAAATCCATGCGAAACACATGATTTAGCTGCAAATCAATGCGATGAAGAAGGTTCTGCTTCAAATCCATACGACACATATGATTTAGCTTCAAATACTTGCGATAAAAGTGATACAGCTTCAAAAGCTGGAGGAACAAACGAGGTAGCTTCAATTCCATGCGAAACAAATGATTTAGCTTCAAATCAATGCGAAGTAGAAGGCTTAGCTTCAAATTCATGCGAAACAAATGGTTTAGCTACAAATACTTGTGATATACATTATTTAGCTACAACTGCATGCGAAACAAACGAGTTAGCTTCAAATCCATGCGATACACATGATTTAGCTTCAAATACTTGCGATATAAGTGATATAGTTTCAAAAGCTGTAGGAACAAACGAGGTAGCTTCAATTCCATGCGAGACACATGATTTAGCTTCAAATCAATGCGATGTAGAAGGTTTAGCTTCAAATCCATACGAAACATATGATTTAGCTTCAAATCAATTCGAAGGCCAAGGCTTAGATTCACATCCATGCGAAACAAATGATTTAGCTGCAAATCAATGTGATGTAGAAGGTTCAGCTTCAAATCCATGCGGCACATATGATTTAGCTTCAAATACTTGCGATATAAGTGATATAGGTTCAAATGGTGGCGAAACGAACGAGTTAGCTTCAAATCCACGCGAAACACATGATATAGCTGCAAATCAATGCGATGTATAAGGTTTAGATTCATATCCGTGCGATACACTAGATTTAGCTGCAAGTCAATGCGATGTTGAAGGTTTAGCTTCAAATCCAAACGAAACACATGATTTAGCTTCAAATACTTGCGATATAAGTGATATAGCTTCAAAAGCTGTAGGAACAAACGAGGTAGCTTCAATTCCATGCGAAACAAACGATTTAGCTTCAAATCAATGCGAAGTAGAAGGCTTAGATTCATATCCATGCGAAACAAATGATTTAGCTTCAAATGAATGCGAAGTAGAAGGCTTAGCTTCAAATCCATGCAAAACAAATGGATTAGCTACAAATACCTGTGATGTACATTATTTAGCTACAACTTCATGCGAAACAAACGAGTTAGCTTCAAATCCATGCGAAACACGCGATTTAGCTTCAAATCAATGCGATGTAGAAGGTTTAGCTTCAAATCCGTGCAAAATACGTGATTTAACTTCCAATTAATGCGAAGTAGAAGGCTTAGCTTCAAATCCGTGCGAATCAAATGGTTTAGCTTCAAATACTTGTGATATACGTTATTTAGATTTAACTGCATGCGCAACGAACGAGTTAGCTTCAAATCCATGCGAAACACATGATTTAGCTGCAAATCAATGCGATGAAGAAGGTTCTGCTTCAAATCCATACGACACATATGATTTAGCTTCAAATACTTGCGATATAAGTAATACAGCTTCAAAAGCTGGAGGAACAAACGAGGTAGCTTCAACTCCATGCGAAACAAATGATTTAGCTTCAAATCAATGCGAAGTAGAAGGCTTAGCTTCAAATTCATGCGATACACTAGATTTAGCTTCAAATCAATGCGATGTAGAAGGTTCTGCTTCAAATCCATGCGATACACTAGATTTAGCTTCAAATCAATGCGATGTAGAAGGTTCTGCTTCAAATCCATACGACACATATGATTTAGCTTCAAATACTTGCGATATAAGTGATACAGCTTCAAAAGCTGGAGGAACAAACGAGGTAGCTTCAATTCCATGCGAAACAAATGATTTAGCTTCAAATCAATGCGAAGTAGAAGGCTTAGCTTCAAATTCATGCGAAACAAATGGTTTAGCTACAGATACTTGTGATATATATTATTTAGCTACAACTGCATGCGAAACAAACGAGTTAGCTTCAAATCCATGCGATACACATGATTTAGCTTCAAATACTTGCGATATAAGTGATATAGCTTCAAAAGTTGTAGGAACAAACGAGGTAGCTTCAATTCCATGCGAGACACATGATTTAGCTTCAAGTCAATGCGATGTAGAAGGTTTAGCTTCAAATCCATACGAAACATATGATTTAGCTTCAAATCAATTCGAAGGCCAAGGCTTAGATTCACATCCATGCGAAACAAATGATTTAGCTGCAAATCAATGTGATGTAGAAGGTTCAGCTTCAAATCCATGCGGCACATATGATTTAGCTTCAAATACTTGCGATATAAATGATATAGTTTCAAATGGATGCGAAACGAACGAGTTAGCTTCAAATCCATGCGATACACATGATTTAGCTGCGAATCAATGCGATGTATACGGTTTAGCTTCAAATCCATGCAAAACACGTGATTTAACTTCCAATTAATGCGAAGTAGAAGGCTTAGCTTCAAATCCATTCGAATCAAATGGTTTAGCTTCAAATACTTGTGATATACGTTATTTAGATTTAACTGCATACGCAACGAACGAGTTAGCTTCAAATCCATGCGAAACACATTATTTAGCTGCAAATCAGTGCGAAGTAGAAGGCTCGGGTTCAAATCAATGCGATTCAAATGGTTCATCTTCAAATACTTGTGAAAGACATGATTTAGCTTCAACTGCATGCGAAACACATGATTTAGATTCAAATCAATGCGATGTAGAAGGTTTAGCTTCAAAACCATGCAAAACACGTGATTTAACTTCCAATTAATGCGAAGTAGAAGGCTTAACTTCAAATCCATGCGAATCAAATAGTTTAGCTTCAAATACTTGTGATATACGTTATTTGGATTTAACTGCATGCGCAACGAACGAGTTAGCTTCAAAACCATGCGAAACACATGATTTAGCTGCAAATCAATGCGATATAGAAGGTTCAGCTTCAAAACAATAACAGGTAGAAGGTTTAGCTTCAAATCAATAGAATGTAGAAGGTTTAACTTCAAATCAATGCGATGTAGGAGGTTTAGCTTCAAATCCATACGAAACACATGATTTAGCTTCAAATCAATTCGAAGGACAAGGCTTAGATTCAAATCCATGCAAAACAAATGATTTAGCTTCAAATGAATGCGAAGTAGAAGGCTTAGCTTCAAATCCATGCAAAACAAATGGTTTAGCTACAAATACTTGTAATATACATTATTTAGCTACAACTGCATGCGAAACAAACGAGTTAGCTTCAAATCCATGCGATACACATGATTTAGCTTCGAATCAATTCGATGTAGAAGGTTTAGCTTCAAATCCATGCCATACACAAGATTTAGCTTCAAATAAATGCGATGTAGTAGGTTTAGCTTCAAATCCATACGAAACAAATGATATAGCTTCAAACACTTGGGGTGTAAGTGATATAGCTTCAAATGAAGACTAATCAATCTAGTTAGCTTCAAAATCCACGCGATATACATGATTTAGCTTCAAATACTAGCGATATATGTGATGTAGATTCAACTGCAGGCGAAACGAACGAGTTAGCTTCAAATCCATGCGAAACACTTGATTTAGCTGCAAATCAATGCGATGTAGAAGGTTAAGCTTCAAATCCATACGAAACACACGATTTAGCTTCAAATCAATTCGAAGGACAAGGCTTAGATTCAAATCCATGCGAAACAAATGATTTAGCTTCAAATCAATGCGATGTAGAAGGTTTAGCTTCAAATCCATGCGATACACAAGATTTAGCTTCAAATCAATGCGATGTAGAAGGTTCTGCTTCAAATCCATACCACACATATGATTTAGCTTCAAATACTTGCGATATAAGTGATAGAGCTTCAAAAGCTGGAGGAACAAACGAGGAAGCTTCAATTCCACGCGAAACAAATGATTTAGCTTCAAATCAATGCGATGTGGTAGGTTCTGCTTCAAATCCATGCGATATAAGTGATATAGCTTCAAAAGCAGGAGGAACAAACGAGGTAGCTTCAATTCCATGCGAAACAAATGATTTAGCTTCAAATCAATGCGAAGTAGAAGGGGGAGCTTCAAATCCATGCGAAACAAATGGTTTAGCTACAAATACTTGTGATATATATTATTTAGCTACAACTGCATGCGAAACTAACGAGTTAGCTTCAAATCCATGCGATACACATGATTTAGCTTCCAATCAATTCGATGTAGAAGGTTTAGCTTCAAATCCATGCCATACACAAGATTTAGCTTCAAATCAATGCGATGTTGTAGGTTTAGCTTCAAATCCATACGAAACAAATGATATAGCTTCAAACACTTGGGGTGTAAGTGATATAGCTTCAAATGAAGACTAATCAATCTAGTTAGCTTCAAAATCCACGCGATATACATGATTTAGCTTCAAATACTAGCGATATATGTGATGTAGATTCAACTGCAGGCGAAACGAACGAGTTAGCTTCAAATCCATGCGAAACACTTGATTTAGCTGCAAATCAATGCGATGTAGAAGGTTAAGCTTCAAATCCATACGAAACACACGATTTAGCTTCAAATCAATTCGAAGGACAAGGCTTAGATTCAAATCCATGCGAAACAAATGATTTAGCTTCAAATCAATGCGATGTAGAAGGTTTAGCTTCAAATCCATGCGATACACAAGATCTAGCTTCAAATCAATGCGATGTAGAAGGTTCTGCTTCAAATCCATACCACACATATGATTTAGCTTCAAATACTTGCGATATAAGTGATAGAGCTTCAAAAGCTGGAGGAACAAACGAGGAAGCTTCAATTCCACGCGAAACAAATGATTTAGCTTCAAATCAATGCGATGTGGTAGGTTCTGCTTCAAATCCATGCGATATAAGTGATATAGCTTCAAAAGCAGGAGGAACAAACGAGGTAGCTTCAATTCCATGCGAAACAAATGATTTAGCTTCAAATCAATGCGAAGTAGAAGGGGGAGCTTCAAATCCATGCGAAACAAATGGTTTAGCTACAAATACTTGTGATATATATTATTTAGCTACAACTGCATGCGAAACTAACGAGTTAGCTTCAAATCCATGCGATACACATGATTTAGCTTCCAATCAATTCGATGTAGAAGGTTTAGCTTCAAATCCATGCCATACACAAGATTTAGCTTCAAATCAATACGATGTTGTAGGTTTAGCTTCAAATCCATACGAAACAAATGATATAGCTTCAAACACTTGGGGTGTAAGTGATATAGCTTCAAATGAAGACTAATCAATCTAGTTAGCTTCAAAATCCACGCGATATACATGATTTAGCTTCAAATACTAGCGATATATGTGATGTAGATTCAACTGCAGGCGAAACGAACGAGTTAGCTTCAAATCCATGCGAAACACTTGATTTAGCTGCAAATCAATGCGATGTAGAAGGTTAAGCTTCAAATCCATACGAAACACACGATTTAGCTTCAAATCAATGCGATGTAGAAGGTTTAGCTTCAAATCAATAAGAGGTAGAAGGTTTAGCTTCAAATCAATAGAATATAGAAGGTTTAACTTCAAATCAATGCGATGTAGAAGGTTTAGCTTCAAATCCATACGAAACACATGATTTAGCTTCAAATCAATTCGAAGGACAAGGCTTAGATTCAAATCCATGCAAAGCAAATGATTTAGCTTCAAATGAATGCGAAGTAGAAGGCTTAGCTACAAATCTATGCAAAACAAATGGTTTAGCTACAAATACTTGTGACATACATTATTTAGCTACAACTGCATGCGAAACAAACGAGTTAGCTTCAAATCCATGCGATACACATGATTTAGCTTCATATCAATGCGATGTAGAAGGTTTAGCTTCAAATCCATGCCATACACAAGATTTAGCTTCAAAACAATGCGCTGTAGAAGGTTTAGCTTCAAATCCATACGAAACACATGATTTAGCTTCAAATCAATTAGAAGGACAGGGCTTAGATTCAAATCCATGCGAAACAATTGATTTAGCTTCAAATGAATGCGAAGTAGAAGGCTTAACTTCAAATCCATGCAAAACAAATGGTTTAGCTACAAATTCTTGTGATATACATTATTTAGCTACAACTGCATGCGAAACAAACGAGGTAGCTTCAAATCCATGCGATACACATGATTTAGCTTCGAATCAATTCGATGTAGAAGGTTTAGCTTCAAATCCATGCCATACACAAGATTTAGCTTCAAATCAGTGCGATGTAGTAGGTTTAGCTTCAAATCCATACGAAACAAATGATATAGCTTCAAACATTTGGGGTGTAAGTGATATAGCTTCAAATGAAGACTAATCAAACGAGTTAGCTTCAAAATCCACGCGATATACATGATTTAGCTTCAAATACTAGCGATATATGTGATGTAGATTCAACTGCAGGCGAAACGAACGAGTTACCTTCAAATCCATACGAAACACTTGATTTAGCAGCAAATCAATGCGATGTAGAAGGTTTAGCTTCAAAACAATAAGAGGTAGAAGGTTTAGCTTCAAATCAATAGAATGTAGAAGGTTAGCTTCAAATCAATGCGATGTAGAAGGTTTAGCTTCAAATCCATACGAAACACATCATTTAGCTTCAAATCAATGCGAAGTGAAAGGCTTAGCTAGAAATCCATGCGGAACAAATGATTTAGCTTCAGATACTTGCGATGTATGTGATATAGCTTCAAATGCAGGCGAAAGAAACGAGTTAGCATCAAATCCATGCGAATCTCATGATTTAGCTTCAGATACTTGCGATATAACTGATATAGCTTCAAATGCAGACGGAACAAACGAGTTAGCTTCAAATCCATGCGAAACACATGATTTAGCTTCAATTCAATGCGAAGTTGAAGGCTTAGCTTCAAAGCCATCCGAAACAAATGATTTAGCATCAGATACTTGCGATATATGTGATATAGCTACAAATGCAGGCGAAACAAACGAGTTAGCATCAACTCCATGCGAAACACATGATTTAGGTTCAGATAGTTGCGATATAAGTGATATAGCTTCAAATGCAGGCGATACTAACGATTTAGCTACAAATCCATGCGAAACACGTGTTTATTTCCAAAACCGTGCGAAACAAGTGATTTCGATTGAAATACTAGCTTCAAATGCAGGCGAAACAGACGAGTTAGATTTAAATCCAACTAAAACACATGATTAACCTTCAAATGCATGCGAAATACAAGATTTAGGTTCAAATTCATGCGAAACACTGGTTTTAGATTCAAATCCATGCGAAACAGATGATTTAGCTACAAACAGTTGGGATATAAGTGATATAGCTTCAAATGCAGACGAATCAAACGAGTTATCTTCAAAATCCATGCGATACATGTCATTTAACTTCAAATCTATACGAAGTAGAAGGCTTAGCTTCAAATTGATGCGAAACAAATGATTTAGATTCAGATACTTGCGATATAAGTGATATAGCTTCAAATGCAGGCGAAACTAACGGGTTAGCTTCAACTCCATGCGAAACACATGATTTAGCTGCAAATCCATGCTATGTAGATGATTTAGATTCAAATCCGTGCGAAATAAATGATTTAGCAACAGATACTTGCGATATATCTGATATATCTTCAAATGCAGGGGAAACAGGCGAGTTAGCATCAAATCCATGCAAAACACATGATTAAGATTTAAATCAATGCGATGTAGAAGGTTTAGCTTCAAATCCATGCGACACAAATGATTTAGCTTCAGATACTTGCGATATAAGTGATATAGCTTCAAATGCAGGCGAAACTAACGAGTTAGCATCAAATCCATGCAAAACACACGATTTAGCTTAAAATCAATGCCTGTGCAGAAGGTTTAGCTTCAAATCCATGCGAAACAATTGATTTAGCTTCAAAAAAATTGAGATATATGTGACATAGCTTCAAATGCAGCCGAAGCAAACGAGTTAGCTTCAAATCCAAGCGAATCACATGATTTAGCTTCAAATAAATGCGATGTAGAAGGTTTAGATTCAAATCTATGCGAAACAAATGATTTAGCTTCAAACAATTGGGATATAAGTGATATAGCTTCAAATGCTGACGAATCAAACGAGTTAGCTTCAAAATCCATGCGATACATATCAGTTAGCTTCAAATCGGTACGAAATAGAAGGCTTAGCTTCAAATCCATGCGAAACAAATGATTTAGATTCAGATACTTGCGATATAAGTGATATAGCTTCAAATGCCGTCGAAACTAACGAGATAGCATCAAATCCATGCAAAACACACGATTTAGCTTAAAATCAATGCCTGTGCAGAAGGTTTAGCTTCAAATCCATGCGAAACAAATGATTTAGCTTCAAACAATTGAGATATAAGTGACATAGCTTCAAATGCAGCCGAAGCAAACGAGTTAGCTTCAAATCCAAGCGAATCACATGATTTAGCTTCAAATCAATGCGATGTAGAAGGTTTAGATTCAAATCTATGCGAAACAAATGATTTAGCTTCAAACAATTGGGATATAAGTGATATAGCTTCAAATGCTGACGAATCAAACGAGTTAGCTACAAATCCATGTGATACATTTCATTTAGCTTTAAATCGAAACGAAGTAGAAGGCTTAGCTTCAAATCCATGCGAAACCAATGATTTAGCTTCAGATACTTGCGATATAAGTGATATAGTTTCAAATGCAGACGAAACAAACGAGTTAGCTTCATATCCAAGAGAATCACACGATTTAGCTCCAAATAAATGCGATGTAGAAGGTTTAGCTTCAAATCCATGCGACACAAATGATTTAGCTTCAGATACTTGCGATATAAGTGATATAGCTTCAAATGCAGGCGAAACAAACGAGTTAGCATTAAATCCATGCGAAACACATGATTTAGCTTGAAATTCATGCGAAACACATGGTTTAGCTACATATTCTAACGAAACAAATGGCTTACTTTTTGATACTTGTGATAAACATGATCTAGTTTCAAATTCAGGCGAAACTAACGAGTTAGCTTCAAATCCATGCGAAACACATGATTTAGCTTCAATTCAATGCGAAGTTGAAGGCTTAGATTCAAAGCCGTCCGAAACAAATAATTTAGGATCAGATACTTGCGATATAATTGATATAGCTTCAAATGCAGGCGAAACGAACGAGTTAGCTTGAAATCCATCCGAAACACATGATTTAGCAGCAAATCAACTCGATGTAGTAGGTTTAGCTTCAAATCCATGCGAAACAAATGATTTAGCTTCAAACCATTGGGATATAAGTGATATAGCTTTAACTGCAGAGGAATCAAACGCGTCAGCTTCAAATCCATGCGATACATTTCACTTATCTTTAAATCGATACGAAGTAGAAGGCTTAGCTTCAAATCCATGCGAAACCAATGATTTAGCTTCAGATACTTGCGATATAAGTGATATAGCTTCGAATGCAGACGAAACAAACGAGTTAGCTTGAAATCCATCCGAAACACATGATTTAGCAGCAAATCAACGCGATGTAGTAGGTTTAGCTTCAAATCCATGCGAAACCAATGATTTAGCATCAGATACTTGCGATATGAGTGATATAGCTTCAAATGCATTCGAAACAAACGAGTTTGCTTCAAATCCATGCGAAACACATGATTTAGCTGAAGATCAATGCGATATAGAAGGTTTAGCTTCAAATCCATGCGAATCAAATGATTTAAATTCAGATACTTGCGATATAAGTGATATAGCTTCAAATGCGGCCGAAGCAAACGAGTTGGCTTCAAATCCAAGCGAATCACATGATTTAGCTTCAAATCAATGCCTGTGCAGAAGGTTTAGCTTCAAATCCATGCGAAACAAATGATTTAGCTTCAAACAATTGAGATATAAGTGATATAGCTTCAAATGCAGCCGAAGCAAACGAGTTAGCTTCAAATCCAAGCGAATCAAATGATTTAGCTGCAAATCAATGCGATGTAGAAGGTTTAGCTTCAAATCCATGCGAATCAAATGATTTAAATTCAGATACTTGCGATATAAGTAATATAGATTCAAATGCACGAGGAACAAACGAGTTAGCTTCAAATCCATGCGAAACACACGATTTAGCTTCAATTCAATGCGAAGTTGAAGGCTTAGCTTCAAATGCATGCGAAACAAATGATTTAGCATCACATACTTGCGATATAAGTGATATAGCTTCAAATGCTGGAGAAACCAACGAGTTTTCTCCAAATCTATGCGAAACAACTGATTTAGCTTCAAATCAATGCGAAGTAGAAGGCTTAGCTTCAAATCCATGCGAAACAAATGATTTAGCATCAGATACTTGCGATATATGTGATATAGCTTCAAATGCAACCGAAACAACCGAGTGGGCTTCAAATCCATGCGAGGCACATCATTTAGCTTCAAATCAATGCGAAGTGAAAGGCTTAGCTAGAAATCCATGCGGAACAAATGATTTAGCTTCAGATACTTGCGATGTATGTGATATAGCTTCAAATGCAGGCGAAAGAAACGAGTTAGCATCAAATCCATGCGAAACTCATGATTTAGCTTCAGATACTTGCGATATAACTGATATAGCTTCAAATGCAGACGGAACAAACGAGTTAGCTTCAAATCCATGCGAAACACATGATTTTACTTCAAATCAATACGATGTAGAAGGTTTAGCTACAAATCCAAGCGAAACACATGATTTAGCTTCAAATCAAAGCGAAGTAGAAGGCTTATCTCCGAATCCATGCGGAACAAATGGCTTAGCTTCAAATACTTGTGATATACATCGAAACAGATGGCTTAGCTTCAAATACTTGTGATACACGTTATTTAGATTCAACTGCATGCGCAAGAAACGAATTAGTTTCAAATCCATGCGAAACACATGATTTTACTTCAAATCAATACGATGTAGAAGGTTTAGCTACAAATCCAAGCGAAACACATGATTTAGCTTCAAATCAAAGCGAAGTAGAAGGCTTATCTCCGAATCCATGCGGAACAAATGGCTTAGCTTCAAATACTTGTGATATACATCGAAACAGATGGCTTAGCTTCAAATACTTGTGATATACATGATTTAGCTTGAAATGCAGGCGACACAATCGAGTTAGCCTCAAATCCATGCGAAACACATGATTTAGCTTCAAATCCATGCGAAACACATGATTTAGCTTCAAATCAATGCGAAGGGGAAGGCTGATCTTCTAATCCAAGCGAAACAAATGGCTGAGCTTCAAATACTTGTGATATACATGATTTAGCTTCAAATGCAGGCGATACAAACGTGTTAGCTTCAAATCCATGCGAAACATAGGATTTAGCTTCAAATCAGTACGAAGTAGAAGGCTGATCTTCGAATCCGTGCGAAACAAATGGTTTCGCTTCAAATACTTGTGATATACATGATTTAGCAACAAAAGCAGGCGACACAAACGAGTTTTATCATCAAATCCATCCGAAACACATGATTTAGCTTCAAATTCATTCGAAACACATGGTTTAGCATAATATTCACGGGAAGCAAATGGTTCAGCTTCAAATACTTGTGATATACATGATTTAGATTCAACTGCATGCGAAACAAACGAATTAGCTTCAAATCCATGCGAAACATTATGTAGCTTCAAATCAATGCGAAGTAGAAGGCTGATCTTCGAATCCATGCGAAACAAATGGTTTCGCTTCAAATACTTGTGATATACATGATTTAGCTTCAACAGCATGCGAAACAACCGAGTTAGCTTCAAATCAATGCGAAGTAGAAGGGTTATCTTCGAATCAATGCGAAACAAATGTTTCAGTTTCAAATACCTGTGATATACATGATTTAGCTTCAAATGGAGGCGACACAAACGAGTTTTATCATCAAATCCACCCGAAACACATGATTTTGCTTCAAATTCATGCGAAACACATGCTTTAACTTCAAATCAATGCGAAGTAGAAGGCTGATCTTCCAATGCATGCGAAACAAATGGGTCAGCATCAAATACTTGTTTTATACATGACATTGCTTCAACTGCATGCAAAACAAATGAGCTAGATTCAAATCCATGCGAAATACATGATTTAGCTTCAAATCAATGCGAAGTAGAAGGCTGATCTTCGAAACCATGCGAAACAAATTGGTCAGCATCAAATACTTGTGATATACATGATTTAGCTTCAACAGCATGCGAGACAAACGAGTTAGCTTCAAATCCATGCGAAACAGATGATTAAGCTCCAAATCAATGCGAACTAGGAGGGTTAGCTTCAAATCCATGCGAATGAAATGGTTTAACTTCAAATATTTGTGTTATACATGATTTGGCTTCAACTGCGTGCGAAACAAATGTGTTAGCTCTAAATCCATACGAAACACATGATTTAGCTTCAAATCAAAGCGAAGTAGAAGGCTTAGCTTCAAATCCAGACGAAACACATGATTTAGCTTCAAATCAATGCGAAGTATAGGGCTTATCTTCGAATCCATGCGGAACAAATGGCTTAGCTTCAAATACTTGTGATATACATGATTTAGCTTCAAATGCAGGCGATACAAACGAATTAGCTTCAAATCCATGCGAAACATATGATTTAGCTTCAAATCAATGCGAAGTAGGAGGCTGATCTTCGAATCCATGCGAAACAAATGGTTTCGATACAAATACTTGTGATATACATGATTTAGCTTGAAATGCAGGCGACACAAACGAGTTTTATCATCAAATCCATCCGAAACACATGATTTAGCATCAAATTCATTCGAAACACATGGTTTAGCATAATATTCATGCGAAGCAAATGGTTCAGCTTCAAATATTTGTGATATACATTATTTAGCTTCAACTGCATGCGAAACAAACGAATTAGCTTCAAATCCATGCGAAACATGATGTAGCTTCATATCGATGCTAAGTAGAAGGCATGTCTTCGAATCCATGCGAAACAAATGGTTTAGCTTCAAATACCTGTGATATACATGATGTAGCTTCAACTGCATGCGAAACAAACGAGTTAGCTTCAAATCCAAGAGAAAAACGTGATTTAGGTTCACATCAATGCGAAGTAGAAGGCTTAGCTTCAAATCCATGCGAAACAAATGGTTTAGCTACAAATACTTGTGATACACGTTATTTAGATTCAACTGCATGCGCAAGAAACGAATTAGTTTCAAATCCATGCGAAACACATGATTTTACTTCAAATCAATACGATGTAGAAGGTTTAGCTACAAATCCAAGCGAAACACATGATTTAGCTTCAAATCAAAGCGAAGTAGAAGGCTTATCTCCGAATCCATGCGGAACAAATGGCTTAGCTTCAAATACTTGTGATATACATCGAAACAGATGGCTTAGCTTCAAATACTTGTGATATGCATGATTTAGCTTGAAATGCAGGCGACACAAACGAGTTAGCCTCAAATCCATGCGAAACACATGATTTAGCTTCAAATCCATGCGAAACACATGATTTAGCTTCAAATCAATGCGAAGGAGAAGGCTGATCTTCTAATCCAAGCGAAACAAATGGCTGAGCTTCAAATACTTGTGATATACATGATTTAGCTTCAACAGCATGCGAAACAAACGAGTTAGCTTCAAATCAATGCGAAGTAGAAGGGTTATCTTCGAATCAATGCGAAACAAATGTTTCAGTTTCAAATACCTGTGATATACATGATTTAGCTTCAAATGGAGGCGACACAAACGAGTTTTATCATCAAATCCACCCGAAACACATGATTTTGCTTCAAATTCATTCGAAACACATGATTTAGCTTCAAATCAATGCGAAGTAGAAGGATTAACTTCGAATCCATGCGAAACAAACGGTTTAGCTTCAAATACCTGTGATATACATGATTTAGCTTCAACTGCATGCGAAACAAACTAGTTAGCTTCAAATCCATGCGAAACACATGCTTTAACTTCAAATCAATGCGAAGTAGAAGGCTGATCTTCCAATGCATGCGAAACAAATGGGTCAGCATCAAATACTTGTTTTATACATGACATTGCTTCAACTGCATGCAAAACAAATGAGCTAGATTCAAATCCATGCGAAATACATGATTTAGCTTCAAATCAATGCGAAGTAGAAGGCTGATCTTCGAAACCATGCGAAACAAATTGGTCAGCATCAAATACTTGTGATATACATGATTTAGCTTCAACACCATGCGAGACAAACGAGTTAGCTTCAAATCCATGCGAAACAGATGATTAAGCTCCAAATCAATGCGAACTAGGAGGGTTAGCTTCAAATCCATGCGAATGAAATGGTTTAACTTCAAATATTTGTGTTATACATGATTTGGCTTCAACTGCGTGCGAAACAAATGTGTTAGCTCTAAATCCATACGAAACACATGATTTAGCATCAAATCAAAGCGAAGTAGAAGGCTTAGCTTCAAATCCAGACGAAACACATGATTTAGCTTCAAATCAATGCGAAGTATAGGGCTTATCTTCGTATCCATGCGGAACAAATGGCTTAGCTTCAAATACTTGTGATATACATGATTTAGCTTCAAATGCAGGCGATACAAACGAATTAGCTTCAAATCCATGCGAAACATATGATTTAGCTTCAAATCAATGCGAAGTAGGAGGCTGATCTTCGAATCCATGCGAAACAAATGGTTTCGATACAAATACTTGTGATATACATGATTTAGCTTGAAATGCAGGCGACACAAACGAGTTTTATCATCAAATCCATCCGAAACACATGATTTAGCATCAAATTCATTCGAAACACATGGTTTAGCATAATATTCATGCGAAGCAAATGGTTCAGCTTCAAATATTTGTGATATACATGATTTAGCTTCAACTGCATGCGAAACAAACGAATTAGCTTCAAATCCATGCGAAACATGATGTAGCTTCATATCGATGCTAAGTAGAAGGCATGTCTTCGAATCCATGCGAAACAAATGGTTTAGCTTCAAATACCTGTGATATACATGATGTAGCTTCAAACTGCATGCGAAACAAACGAGTTAGCTTCAAATCCAAGAGAAAAACGTGATTTAGGTTCATATCAATGCGAAGTAGAAGGCTTAGCTTCAAATCCATGCGAAACAAATTGGTGAGCATCAAATACTTGTGATATACATGATTTAGACTCAACAGCTTGCGAGACAAACGAATTAGCTTCAAATCCATGCGAAACATATGATTTAGCTTCAAATCAATGCGAAGTAGGAGGCTGATCTTCGAATCCATGCGAAACAAATGGTTTCGATACAAATACTTGTGATATACATGATTTAGCTTCAACTGCATGCGAAACAAACTAGTTAGCTTCAAATCCATGCGAAACACATGCTTTAACTTCAAATCAATGCGAAGTAGAAGGCTGATCTTCCAATGCATGCGAAACAAATGGGTCAGCATCAAATACTTGTTTTATACATGACATTGCTTCAACTGCATGCAAAACAAATGAGCTAGATTCAAATCCATGCGAAACACATGATTTAGCTTCAAATCAATGCGAAGTAGAAGGCATGTCTTCGAATCCATGCGAAACAAATGGTTTAGCTTCAAATACCTGTGATATACATGATGTAGCTTCAACTGCATGCGAAACAAACGAGTTAGATTCGAATCCAAGCGAAACACATTATTTAGCTTCATGTCAATGCGAAGTAGAAGGCATGTCTTCGAATCCATGCGAAATAAATGGTTTAGCTACAAATACTTGTGATATACGTTATTTAGATTCAACTGCATTCGCAACAAACGAATTAGCTTCAAATCCATGTGAAACCCACGATTTAGCATCAAATCAATGGGATGTAGAAGAATTAGCTTCAAATCCATGCGAAACCAATGATTTAGCTTCAAATACTTGCGATATAAGTGACATAGCATCAAATGCAGGCGAAACAAACGAGTTAGCTTCAAATCCATGCAAAACACATGATTAAGCTTCAAATTGATGCGAAGTAGAAGGCTTAGCTTCTAAGCAAAGCGACATAAATGATTTAGCATCATATACATGCGATATAAGTGATATAGCTTCAAATGCAGGAAAAACAAACGGGTTAGCTTCGTATCCAAGCGAAACACGTGATTTAGCTTCAAATCAATGCGATGTAGAAGGATTAGCTTCAAATCCATGCGATGTATAGGGTTTAGCTTCAAATCCATGCGAAACACATGATCTAGCAGCAAATCAATGCGATGTAGAAGGTTTAGCTTCAAATCCATGCGAAACAAATGATTTAGCTTCAGATACTAGCGATATAGGTGATATAGCTTCAAATGCAGACGAAACAAACGAGTTAGCTTCAAATCCAAGCAAATCACATGATTTAGCTTCAAATCAATGCGTTGTAGAAGGTTTAGGTTCAAATCCACGCGAAACAAATGATTTAGCTTCGATCAATTGGGATATAAGTGATATAGCTAGAAATGCAGACGAATCAATCGAGTTAGCTACAAATCCATGCGAAACACATGATTTAGCAGCAAATCAATTCGACATAGAAGGTTTAGCTTCAAATCCATGCGAAACCAATGATTTAGCTTCAGATACTTGCGATATAAGTGACATAGCTTCTAATGCAGACGAAACAAACGAGTTAGCATCAAATCCATGCAAAACACATGATTTAGCTGCAAATCAATGCGAAGCAGAAGGTTTAGCTTCAAATCCAAGCGGAACACGTGATTTAGCTTCAGATACTTGTGATATAAGTGATATAGCTTCAAATGCAGGGGAAACAAACGAGTTAGCATCAAATCCATGCAAAACACATGATTTAGCTGCAAATCAATGCGAAGCAGAAGGTTTAGCTTCAAATCCAAGCGGAACACGTGATTTAGCTTCAAACAATTGGGATATAAGTGATATAGCTTCAAATGCAGACGAATCAAACGAGTTAGCTTCAAAATCCATGCGATACATTTTCATTTAACTTAAAATCGATACGAAGTAGAAGGCTTAGCTTCAAATCCATGTGAAACACATGATTTAGCTTCAAATCAATACGAGGTAGAAGGCTTATGTTGAAATCCATGAGAAACAAATGATTTAGGTTCAGATACTTGCGATATAAGTAATATAGCTTCAAATGGCGACGAAAGAAACGAGTTAGATTCAAATCCAAGCGAAACACATGATTTAGCGTCAAATCAATGCGATGTAGAAGGTTTAGCTTCAAATCCAAGCGGAACACGTGATTTAGCTTCAAATCAATTCAAAGTAGAAGGAGTACCTTCAAATCCATACGAAACAAATGGTTTAGCTTCAAA
This sequence comes from Megalopta genalis, assembly GCF_051020955.1. Lineage (NCBI taxonomy): Eukaryota > Metazoa > Arthropoda > Insecta > Hymenoptera > Halictidae > Megalopta > Megalopta genalis. The sequence goes on along the minus strand of NW_027476879.1, from coordinate 101,380 downwards.
TACTTTTGATATACATGATTTAGCTTCAACTGCATGCGTAACAAACGTCCTATCTTCAAATTCAAGCGAAACACATGATTCAGCTTCAAATCCAAGCGAAAGATAAGATTTAGCTTCAAATCAATGCGAAGTGGAAGGGTTAGCTTCAAATAAATGCGAATCAAATGGTTTAACTTCAAATAGTTGTGTTATACATGATTTGGCTTCAACTGCGTGCGAAACAAATGTGTTAGCTCTAAATCCATACGAAACACATGATTTAGCTTCAAATCAATGCGAAGTAGAAGGCTTAACTTCGAATCCATGCGGAACAAATGGCTTAGCTTCAAATACTTGTGGTATACATGATTTAGCATCAAATGCAGGCGATACAAACGAATTAGCTTCAAATCCATGCGACACATATGATTTAGCTTCAAATCAATGCGATGTAGGAGGCTGATCTTCGAATCCATGCGAAACAAATGGTTTCGATACAAATACTTGTGATATACATGATTTAGCTTCAAATGCAGGCGATACAAACGAATTAGCTTCAAATCCATGCGAAACATATGATTTAGCTTCAAATCAATTGCGAAGTAGAAGCCTGATCTTGGAAACCATGCGAAACAAATTGGACAGAATCAAATACTTGTGATATATATGATTTAGCTTCCACAGCATGCGAGACAAACGAGTTAGCTTCACATCCATGCGAAACACATGACTTAGCTCCAAATCAATGCGAAGTAGAAGGGTTAGCTTCAAATAAATGCGAATCAAATGTTTTAACTTCAAATATTTGTGTTATACATGATTTGGCTTCAACTGCGTGCGAAACAAATGTGTTATCTCTAAATCCATACGAAACACATGATTTAGCTTCAAATCAAAGCGAAGTAGAAGGCTTAGCTTCAAATCCAGACGAAACACATGATTTAGCTTCAAATCAATGCGAAGTAGAAGGCTTATCTTCGAATCCATGCGGAACAAATGGCTTAGCTTCAAATACTTGTGGAATACATGATTTAGATTCAAATGCAGGCGATACAAACGAATTAGCTTCAAATCCATGCGAAACATATGATTTAGCTTCAAATCAATGCGAAGTAGGAGGCTGATCTTCGAATCCATGCGAAACAAATGGTTTCGATACAAATACTTGTGATATACATGATTTAGCTTCAAATGCAGGCGACACAAACGAGTTTTATCATCAAATCCATCCGAAACAGATGATTTAGCATCAAATTCATTCGAAACACATGGTTTAGCATAATATTCATGCGAAGCAAATGGTTCAGCTTCAAATATTTGTGATATACATGATTTAGCTTCAACTGCATGCGAAACAAACGAATTAGCTTCAAATCCATGCGAAACATGATGTAGCTTCATATCGATGCTAAGTAGAAGGCATGTCTTCGAATCCATGCGAAACAAATGGTTTAGCTTCAAATACCTGTGATATACATGATTTAGCTTCAACTGCATGCGAAACAAACTAGTTAGCTTCAAATCCATGCGAAACACATGCTTTAACTTCAAATCAATGCGAAGTAGAAGGCTGATCTTCCAATGCATGCGAAACAAATGGGTCAGCATCAAATACTTGTTTTATACATGACATTGCTTCAACTGCATGCAAAACAAATGAGCTAGATTCAAATCCATGCGAAATACATGATTTAGCTTCAAATCAATGCGAAGTAGAAGGCTTATCTTCGAATCCATGCGAAACAAATGGTTTAGCACCAAATACTTGTGATATACACGATTTAGCATCAAATCCAGGTGAAACAAACGATTAGCTTCAAATCCAAGCGAAAAACATGATTTAGCATCAAATCAATGCGAAGTAGAAGGCTTATTTTCGAATCCATGCGAAACAAATGGCTTAGCTTCAAATACTTGTGATATACATGATTTAGCTTCATATGCAGGCGATACAAACGAATTAGCTTCGAATCCATGCGAAACAAATGGTTTAGCTTCAAATACCTGTGATATACATGATGTGGATTCAACTGCATGCGAAACAAACGAGTTAGATTCGAATCCAAGCGAAACACATTATTTAGCTTCAAATCAATGCGAACTAGATGGCTTAGCTTCCAATCCATGCGAAACAAATGGTTTAGCTTCAAATACTTGTGATATACATGGTTTAGCTTCAAATCAATACGAAGTAGAAGGATTAGCATCAAATCCATTCGAAACACATGATTTATCTTCAAATCAATGCGGAGTAGAAGACTAAGTTTCAAAACCATGCGAAACGTATAGGTTGGAATCAAATACTTGTTTTATACATGATTTAGCTTCAACTGCATGCGAAACAAACGAATTAGGTTCAAATTCAACCGAAACACATAATTTAGGTTCAAATCAATGCGAAGTAGAAGGCTGAGCTTCAAATTCATGCGAAACAAATGATTTAGATTCAGATACTTGCGATATAAGTGATATTTCTTCAAATGCAGACGAATCAAACGAGTTAGCTTCAAATCCAAGCAAATCACATGATTTAGCTCCAAATCAATGCGATGCAGAAGGTTTAGCTTCAAATCCAAGCGAAACACATGATCTAACTTCTAATCTATACGAAGTAGAAGGCTTAGCTTCAAATTCATGCGAAACAAATGATTTAGATTCAGATACTTGCGATATTAGTGATATAGCTTTAAATGCAGTCGAATCAAACGAGTTAACTTCAAAATCCATGCGATACATTTCATTTAGCATCAAATCGATACGAAGTAGAAGGCTTAGCTACAAATCCATGCGAAACAAATGATTTAGCTTCATACAATTGGGATATAAGTGATATAGCTTTAAACGCAGACCCAACAAACGAGTTAGTTTCAAATCCATGCGAGACACATGATTTAGCTGCAAATCAAAGCGATGTAGATGGTTTAGCTTCAAATCCATGCGAAACAAATGATTTAGCTTCAATTATTTGGGATATAAGTGATATAGCTTCAAATGCAGACGAATCAAACGAGATAGTTCAAATCCAAGCAAGTCACATGATTTAGCTGCAAATCAATGCGATGTAGATGGTTTAGCTGCAAATCCATGCGAAACAAAAGATTTAGCTTCAATCACTTGGGATATAAGTGATACAGCTTCAAATGCAGACGAATCAAACGAGTTAGCTTCAAATCCAAGAGATAAACGTGATTTAGATTCATATCAATGCGAAGTAGAAGGCTTAGATTCAAATCCATGCGAATCAAATGGTTTAGCTTCAAATATTTGTGACATACATGATTTGGCAAATGCATGCGAAACAAATGAGTTAGCCACAAATCCAAGTGAATCAAATGATTTAGCTTCAAATCAATGCGAAGTAGAACGCTTATCTTCGAATCCATGCGAAACAAATGGCTTAGCTTCAAATACTTGTGATATACATGATTTTGCTTGAAAAGCAGGCGATACAAACGAGTTAGCTTCAAATCCATGCGAAACACATGATTTAGCTTCAAATCAATTGCGAAGTAGAAGGCTGATCTTCGAAACCATGCGAAACAAATTGGTCAGAATCAAATACTTGTGATATACATGATTTAGCTTCAACAGCATGCGAGACAAACGAGTTAGCTTCAAATCCATGCGGAACACATGATTTAGCTCCAAATCAATGCGAAGTAGAAGGGTTAGCTTCAAATCCATGCGAATCAAATGGTTTAACTTCAAATATTTGTGTTATACATGATTTGGCTTCAACTGCGTGCGAAACAAATGTGTTAGCTCTAAATCCATACGAAACACATGATTTAGCTTCAAATCAAAGCGAAGTAGAAGGCTTAGCTTCAAATCCAGACGAAACACATGATTTAGCTTCAAATCAATGCGATGTAGAAGGTTTAGCTTCAAATCCAAGCGGAACACGTGATTTAGCTTCAAATCAATTCAAAGTAGAAGGAGTACCTTCAAATCCATACGAAACAAATGGTTTAGCTTCAAATAATTGTGATATACATGATTTAGCTTCAACTGCATGCGTAACAAACGTCCTATCTTCAAATTCAAGCGAAACACATGATTCAGCTTCAAATCCAAGCGAAAGAAAAGATTTAGCTTCAAATCAATGCGAAGTAGAAGGCTTAGTTTCAAATCCATGCGAAACGAATAGCTTAGCTTCAAATACTTGTTTTAAACATGATTTAGCTTCAACTGCATGCCAAACAAACGAGTTAGCTTCAAATCCATGCGGAACACATGATTTAGCTTCAAATCATTGCGAAGTAGAAGGCTTAGCTTCAAATCCATGCGAATTAAATGGCTTAGCTTCAAATACTTGTGATATACATAATTTCGCTTGAAAAGCAGGCGATACAAACGAATTAGCTTCAAATCCATGCGAAACACATGATTTACCTTCAAATCAATTGCGAAGTAGAAGGCTGATCTTCGAAACCATGCGAAACAAATTGGTCAGCATCAAATACTTGTGATATACATGATTTAACTTCAACAGCATGCGAGACAAACGAGTTAGCTTCAAATCCATGCGAAACACATGATATAGCTCCAAATCAATGCGAAGTAGGAGGGTTAGCTTCAAATCCATGCGAATCAAATGGTTTAACTTCAAATATTTGTGTTATACATGATTTGGCTTCAACTGCGTGCGAAACAAATGTGTTAGCTCTAAATCCATACGAAACACATGATTTAGCTTCAAATCAAAGCGAAGTAGAAGGCTTAGCTTCAAATCCAGACGAAACATATGATATAGCTTCAAATCAATGCGAAGTAGAAGACTGATCTTCGAATCCATGCGAAACAAATGGGTTCGCGTCAAATACTTGTGATATACATGATTTAGCTTCAAATGCAGGCGACACAAACGAGTTTTATCATCAAATCCATCCGAAACACATGATTTAGCTTCAAATTCATTCGAAACACATGGTTTAGCATAATATTCATGCGATGCAAATGGTTCAGATTCAAATACTTGTGACATACATGATTTTGCTTCAACTGCATGCGAAACAAACGAATTAGCTTCAAATTCATGCGAAACATTATGTAGCTTCATTTCAATGCGAAGTAGAAGGCATGTCTTCGAATCCATGCGAAACAAATGGTTTAGCTTCAAATACTTGTGACATACATGATTTAGCTTCAACTGCATGCGAAACAAACGAGTTAGCTTCAAATCCAAGAGAAAAACGTGATTTAGGTTCATATCAATGCGAAGTAGAAAGCTTAGTTTCAAATCCATGCGAATCAAATGGTTTAGCTTCAAATATTTGTGATATACATGATTTGGCAAATGCTTGCGAAACAAATGAGTTAGCCACAAATCCAAGTGAATCAAATGATTTAGCTTCAAATCAATGCGAAGTAGAACGCTTATCTTCGAAACCATGCGAAACAAATTGGTGAGCATCAAATACTTGTGATATACATGATTTAGCTTCAACAGCATGCGAGACAAACGAGTTAGCTTCAAATCCATGCGGAACACATGATTTAGCTCCAAATCAATGCGAAGTAGAAGGGTTAGCTTCAAATCCATGCGAATCAAATGGTTTAACTTCAAATATTTGTGTTATACATGATTTGGCTTCAACTGCGTGCGAAACAAATGTGTTAGCTCTAAATCCATACGAAACACATGATTTAGCTTCAAATCAAAGCGAAGTAGAAGGCTTAGCTTCAAATCCAGACGAAACACATGATTTAGCTTCAAATCAATGCGATGTAGAAGGTTTAGCTTCAAATCCAAGCGGAACACGTGATTTAGCTTCAAATCAATTCAAAGTAGAAGGAGTACCTTCAAATCCATACGAAACAAATGGTTTAGCTTCAAATAATTGTGATATACATGATTTAGCTTCAACTGCATGCGTAACAAACGTCCTATCTTCAAATTCAAGCGAAACACATGATTCAGCTTCAAATCCAAGCGAAAGAAAAGATTTAGCTTCAAATCAATGCGAAGTAGAAGGCTTAGTTTCAAATCCATGCGAAACGAATAGCTTAGCTTCAAATACTTGTTTTAAACATGATTTAGCTTCAACTGCATGCCAAACAAACGAGTTAGCTTCAAATCCATGCGGAACACATGATTTAGCTTCAAATCATTGCGAAGTAGAAGGCTTAGCTTCAAATCCATGCGAATCAAATGGCTTAGCTTCAAATACTTGTGATATACATGATTTAGCTTGAAAAGCAGGCGATACAAACGAATTAGCTTCAAATCCATGCGAAACACATGATTTAGCTGCAAATCAATGCGATGTAGAAGGTTTAGCTTCAAATCCATGCGAAACAAATGATTTACCTTCAAACACTTGGGATATAAGTGATATAGTTTCCAACGCAGGCGAAACAAACGAGCTGGCTTCAAATACAAGCGAAGCACATGATTTAGCTGCAAATCAATTCGAAGTAGAAGGATTAGCTTTAAATCCATGCGAAACAAATGGTTTAGCTACAAATACTTGTGATACACGTTATTTAGATTCAACTGCATGCGCAAGAAACGAATTAGTTTCAAATCCATGCGAAACACATGATTTTACTTCAAATCAATACGATGTAGAAGGTTTAGCTACAAATCCAAGCGAAACACATGATTTAGCTTCAAATCAAAGCGAAGTAGAAGGCTTATCTCCGAATCCATGCGGAACAAATGGCTTAGCTTCAAATACTTGTGATATACATCGAAACAGATGGCTTAGCTTCAAATACTTGTGATATGCATGATTTAGCTTGAAATGCAGGCGACACAAACGAGTTAGCCTCAAATCCATGCGAAACACATGATTTAGCTTCAAATCCATGCGAAACACATGATTTAGCTTCAAATCAATGCGAAGGAGAAGGCTGATCTTCTAATCCAAGCGAAACAAATGGCTGAGCTTCAAATACTTGTGATATACATGATTTAGCTTCAACAGCATGCGAAACAAACGAGTTAGCTTCAAATCAATGCGAAGTAGAAGGGTTATCTTCGAATCAATGCGAAACAAATGTTTCAGTTTCAAATACCTGTGATATACATGATTTAGCTTCAAATGGAGGCGACACAAACGAGTTTTATCATCAAATCCACCCGAAACACATGATTTTGCTTCAAATTCATTCGAAACACATGATTTAGCTTCAAATCAATGCGAAGTAGAAGGATTAACTTCGAATCCATGCGAAACAAACGGTTTAGCTTCAAATACCTGTGATATACATGATTTAGCTTCAACTGCATGCGAAACAAACTAGTTAGCTTCAAATCCATGCGAAACACATGCTTTAACTTCAAATCAATGCGAAGTAGAAGGCTGATCTTCCAATGCATGCGAAACAAATGGGTAAGCATCAAATACTTGTTTTATACATGACATTGCTTCAACTGCATGCAAAACAAATGAGCTAGATTCAAATCCATGCGAAATACATGATTTAGCTTCAAATCAATGCGAAGTAGAAGGCTGATCTTCGAAACCATGCGAAACAAATTGGTCAGCATCAAATACTTGTGATATACATGATTTAGCTTCAACAGCATGCGAGACAAACGAGTTAGCTTCAAATCCATGCGAAACAGATGATTAAGCTCCAAATCAATGCGAACTAGGAGGGTTAGCTTCAAATCCATGCGAATGAAATGGTTTAACTTCAAATATTTGTGTTATACATGATTTGGCTTCAACTGCGTGCGAAACAAATGTGTTAGCTCTAAATCCATACGAAACACATGATTTAGCATCAAATCAAAGCGAAGTAGAAGGCTTAGCTTCAAATCCAGACGAAACACATGATTTAGCTTCAAATCAATGCGAAGTATAGGGCTTATCTTCGTATCCATGCGGAACAAATGGCTTAGCTTCAAATACTTGTGATATACATGATTTAGCTTCAAATGCAGGCGATACAAACGAATTAGCTTCAAATCCATGCGAAACATATGATTTAGCTTCAAATCAATGCGAAGTAGGAGGCTGATCTTCGAATCCATGCGAAACAAATGGTTTCGATACAAATACTTGTGATATACATGATTTAGCTTGAAATGCAGGCGACACAAACGAGTTTTATCATCAAATCCATCCGAAACACATGATTTAGCATCAAATTCATTCGAAACACATGGTTTAGCATAATATTCATGCGAAGCAAATGGTTCAGCTTCAAATATTTGTGATATACATGATTTAGCTTCAACTGCATGCGAAACAAACGAATTAGCTTCAAATCCATGCGAAACATGATGTAGCTTCATATCGATGCTAAGTAGAAGGCATGTCTTCGAATCCATGCGAAACAAATGGTTTAGCTTCAAATACCTGTGATATACATGATGTAGCTTCAACTGCATGCGAAACAAACGAGTTAGCTTCAAATCCAAGAGAAAAACGTGATTTAGGTTCATATCAATGCGAAGTAGAAGGCTTAGCTTCAAATCCATGCGAAACAAATTGGTGAGCATCAAATACTTGTGATATACATGATTTAGACTCAACAGCTTGCGAGACAAACGAATTAGCTTCAAATCCATGCGAAACATATGATTTAGCTTCAAATCAATGCGAAGTAGGAGGCTGATCTTCGAATCCATGCGAAACAAATGGTTTCGATACAAATACTTGTGATATACATGATTTAGCTTGAAATGCAGGCGACACAAACGAGTTTTATCATCAAATCCATCCGAAACACATGATTTAGCATCAAATTCATTCGAAACACATGGTTTAGCATAATATTCATGCGAAGCAAATGGTTCAGCTTCAAATATTTGTGATATACATGATTTAGCTTCAACTGCATGCGAAACAAACGAATTAGCTTCAAATCCATGCGAAACATGATGTAGCTTCATATCGATGCTAAGTAGAAGGCATGTCTTCGAATCCATACGAAACAAATGGTTTAGCTTCAAATACCTGTGATATACATGATTTAGCTTCAACTGCATGCGAAACAAACTAGTTAGCTTCAAATCCATGCGAAACACATGCTTTAACTTCAAATCAATGCGAAGTAGAAGGCTGATCTTCCAATGCATGCGAAACAAATGGATCAGCATCAAATACTTGTTTTATACATGACATTGCTTCAACTGCATGCAAAACAAATGAGCTAGATTCAAATCCATGCGAAACACATGATTTAGCTTCAAATCAATGCGAAGTAGAAGGCATGTCTTCGAATCCATGCGAAACAAATGGTTTAGCTTCAAATACCTGTGATATACATGATGTAGCTTCAACTGCATGCGAAACAAACGAGTTAGATTCGAATCCAAGCGAAACACATTATTTAGCTTCAAGTCAATGCGAAGTTGAAGGCTTAGCTTCAAATCCATGCGAATCAGAAAGGTTCAGCTTCAAATACTTGTGATATACATGATTTAGCTTCAACTGCATGCGAAACAAACGATGTATGTTCAAATCCAACCGAAACACATGATTTCGCTTTAAATCAATGCGAAGTAGAAGGCTTAGCTTCAAATCCATGCGAAACAAATGGTTTAACTTCAAATACTTGTGATATACATGATTTAGCTTTAACTGCATGCAAAACAAATGAGTTAGCTTCAAACACATGCGAAATACATTATTTAGCTTCAAGTCAATGCGAAGTAGAATGCTCAGTTTCAAATCCATGCTAATCAGAAAGGTTTAGCTTCAAGTACTTGTGATATACATGATTTAGCTCCAACTGCATGCGAAACAAATGAGTTAGCATCAAATCCATGCGAAACACATGATTTAGCAGCAAATCGATGCGATGTAGAAGGTTTAGCTTCTAATCCATGCGAAATAAATGGTTTAGCTACAAATACTTGTGATATACGTTATTTAGATTCAACTGCATTCGCAACAAACGAATTAGCTTCAAATCCATGTGAAACCCACGATTTAGCATCAAATCAATGGGATGTAGAAGAATTAGCTTCAAATCCATGCGAAACCAATGATTTAGCTTCAAATACTTGCGATATAAGTGACATAGCATCAAATGCAGGCGAAACAAACGAGTTAGCTTCAAATCCATGCAAAACACATGATTAAGCTTCAAATTGATGCGAAGTAGAAGGCTTAGCTTCTAAGCAAAGCGACATAAATGATTTAGCATCATATACATGCGATATAAGTGATATAGCTTCAAATGCAGGAAAAACAAACGGGTTAGCTTCGTATCCAAGCGAAACACGTGATTTAGCTTCAAATTAATGCGATGTAGAAGGATTAGCTTCAAATCCATGCGATGTATAGGGTTTAGCTTCAAATCCATGCGAAACACATGATCTAGCAGCAAATCAATGCGATGTAGAAGGTTTAGGTTCAAATCCACGCGAAACAAATGATTTAGCTTCGATCAATTGGGATATAAGTGATATAGCTAGAAATGCAGACGAATCAATCGAGTTAGCTACAAATCCATGCGAAACACATGATTTAGCAGCAAATCAATTCGACATAGAAGGTTTAGCTTCAAATCCATGCGAAACCAATGATTTAGCTTCAGATACTTGCGATATAAGTGACATAGCTTCTAATGCAGACGAAACAAACGAGTTAGCATCAAATCCATGCAAAACACATGATTTAGCTGCAAATCAATGCGAAGCAGAAGGTTTAGCTTCAAATCCAAGCGGAACACGTGATTTAGCTTCAGATACTTGTGATATAAGTGATATAGCTTCAAATGCAGGGGAAACAAACGAGTTAGCATCAAATCCATGCAAAACACATGATTTAGCTGCAAATCAATGCGAAGCAGAAGGTTTAGCTTCAAATCCAAGCGGAACACGTGATTTAGCTTCAAACAATTGGGATATAAGTGATATAGCTTCAAATGCAGACGAATCAAACGAGTTAGCTTCAAAATCCATGCGATACATTTTCATTTAACTTAAAATCGATACGAAGTAGAAGGCTTAGCTTCAAATCCATGTGAAACACATGATTTAGCTTCAAATCAATACGAGGTAGAAGGCTTATGTTGAAATCCATGCGAAACAAATGATTTAGCTTCAAACACTTGAGATATAAGTGATATTTCTCCAAATGCAGACGACACAAACGCGTTAGCTTCAAATCCAAGCAAATCACATGATTTAGCTTGAAATCAATGCGTTGTAGAAGGTTTAGCTTCAAATTCATGCGAAACAAATGATTTAGATTCAGATACTTGCGATATAAGTGATATAGCTTCAAATGCAGGGGAATCAAACGAGTTAGCATCAAATCCAAGCGAAACACATGATTTAACTTCAAATCTATACGAAGTAGAAGGCTTAGCTTCAAATTCATGCGAAACAAATGATTTAGATTCAGATACTTGCGATATAAGTGATATAGCTTCAAATGCTGACGAATCAAACGAGTTAGCTTCAAATCCAAGCGAAACACATGATGTAACTTCAAATCTATACGAAGTAGAAGGCTTAGCTTCAAATTCATGCGAAACAAATGATTTAGATTCAGATACTTGCGATATAAGTGATATAGCTTCAAATGCAGGGGAAACAAACGAGTTAGCATCAAATCCATGCAAAACACATGATTTAGCTTCAAATCAATGCGATGCAGAAGGTTTAGCTTCAAATCCAAGCGAAACACATGATTTAGCTTGAAATCGATAAGAAGTAGAAGGCTTAGCTTCAAATCCATGCGAAACAAATGATTTAGATTCAGATACTTGAGATATAATTTATATAGCTTCAAATGCAGGCGAAACTAACGAGTTAGCTTCAAATCCATGCGAAACACATGAGTTAGCTGCAAATCCATGCGATGTAGATGATTTATATTCAAATCCGTGCGAAATAAATGATTTAGCATCAGATACTTGCGATATAACTGATATAGCTTCAAATGCAGAGGAAACAGGCGAGTTAGCATAAAAACCACGCAAAACACATGATTTAGCGTCAAATCAATGCGATGCAGAAGGTTTAGCTTCAAATCCAAGCGAAACACATGATTTAGCTTCAAATCAATGCGATGTAGAAGATTTAGCTTCAAATCCATGCGAAACAAATGATTTAGTTTCAAACACTTGGGATATAAGTGATATAGCTTTAAATGCAGACGAATCATACGAGATAGTTCAAATCCATGCGACACATTTCATTTAGCTTCAAATCGATACAAAGTAGAAGGCTTAGCTTCAAATCCATGCGAAACAAATGGTTTAGCTTCAAACACTTGAGATATAAGTGGTATTTCTTCAAATGCAGACGAAACAAACGAGTTAGCTTCAAATCCAAGCAAATCACATGATTTAGTTTCAAATCAATGCGTAACAAATGATTTAGCTTCAAACAGTTGGGATATAAGTGATATAGCTTCAAATGCAGACGAATCAAACGAGTTAGCTTCAAAATCCATGTGATACATGTCATTTAACTTCAAATCTATACGAAGTAGAAGGCTTAGCTTCAAATTCATGCGAAACAAATGATTTAGCTTCAGATACTTGCGATATAAGTGACATAGCTTCTAATGCAGACGAAACAAACGCGTTAGCTTTAAATCCAAGCGAATCAAATGATGTAGCTTCAAAACAATGCGAAGTAGAACGCTTATCTTCGAATCCATGCGAAACAAATGGCTTAGCTTCAAATACTTGTGATATACATGATTTTGCTTGAAAAGCAGGCGATACAAACGAGTTAGCTTCAAATCCATGCAAAACACATGATTTAGCTTCAAATCAATGCGATGCAGAAGGTTTAGCTTCAAATCCAAGCGAAACACATGATTTAACTTCAAATCTATACGAAGTAGAAGGCTTAGCTTCAAATTCATGCGAAACAAATGATTTAGATTCAGATACTTGCGATATAAGTGATAAAGCTTCAAATGCAGACGAAACGAACGAGTTAGCTTCAAATCCAAGTGAATCACTTGATTTAGCTTCGAATTAATACGATTTAGAAGGTTTAGCTTCAAAACCATGCGAAACGAATGATTGAGCTTCAAACACTTGGGATATAGGTGACACAGCTTCAGCTGCATGCGAAACAATCGAATAAGCTTCAAGTCTATGCGAAACACATGATTCAGCTGCAAATCAATGCGAAGTAGATGGCTCAGCGTCAAATCCATGCGAATCAAGTGGTTTATCTTCAAATACATGTGATATACATGATTTAGCTTCAACGACATGCGAAACAAACGAGTTATCTTCGAATCCATGCGAAACAAATAGTTTAGATTTAAATAATTCTGATATACATGATGTAGCTTCAAATGCAGGCCAAACAAACGAGTTAGCTTCGAATCCATGCGAAACTCATGATTTTGCTTCAAATTCATTTGAAAAACATGGTTTAGCTTAATATTCATGCGAAACAAATGGTCCAGCATCAAATACTTGTGATATATATGATTTCGCTTCAACTGCATTTGAAACAAACGAGTTAGCTTGAAGTTCATACGAAACACATGATTCAGCTTCAAATAAATGCGCAGTAGAAGGCTGATTTTCGAATCCATGCGAAACAAATGGTTTAGCTTCAAATCAATACGAAGTAGAAGGATTAACATTAAATCCATGCGAAAGAAATGGTTTAGCTACAAATACTTGTGATATACGTTATTTAGATTCAACTGTATGCGCAACGAACGAATTAGCTTCAAATCCATGCGAAACACATGATTTAGCAGCAAATCAATGCGACGTAGAAGGTTTAGCTTCAAATCCATGCGAAACCAATGATTTACCTTCAGATACTTGCGATATAAGTGACATAGCCTCTAATGCAGACGAAACAAACGAGTTAGCTTTAAATCCAAGCGAATCACATGATGTAGCTTCAAATCAATGCGAAGTAGAAGGCTTAGCTTCAAATCCATGCGAAACAAATGATTTAGCTTCAAATCAATGCTATGTAGAAGGTTTAGCTTCAAATCCATGCTACACAAATGAATTAGCTTCAAACACTTGGGATATGAGTGATATAGCTTCAAACGCAGACGAAACAAACGAGTTAGCTTCAAATTCATGCGAATCACATGATTTGGATTCAAATCAATGCGATTTAGAAGGTTTAGCTACAAATCCAAGCGATACAAAAGATCGAGATTCAGATAATGACGATATAAGTGATATAGCTTCAAATGCAGACGAAACAAACAAGATAGCTTCATATCCAAGCGAAACAAATGATTTAGCTTCAAATCATTGCGATGTAGAAGGTTTAGCTTCAAATCCATGCGAAACAAATGATTGAGCTTCACACACTTCGGATATAAGTGATATAGCTTTAAATGCAAACGAATCAAACGAGTTAGCTTCAAATCCATGCGAGACACATGATTTAGCCGCAAATCAGTGCGATGTAGATGGTTTAGATTCAAATCCATACTAAACCAATGATTTATTTTCAATCACTTGGGATATGAGTTATATAGCTTCAAATGCAGACGAATCAAACGAGTTAGCTTCAAATCCATGCGATACATTACATTTAGCTTCAAATCGAAACGGAGTATACGGCTTAGCTTCAAATCCATGCGAAACAAATGATTTAGCTTCAAACACTTGAGATATAAGTGATATTTCTCCAAATGCAGACGAAACAAACGCGTTAGCTTCAAGTCCAAGCAAATCACATGATTTAGCTTGAAATCAATGCGTTGTAGAAGGTTTAGCTTCAAATACATGCGAAACAAATGATTTAGATTCAGATACTTGCGATATAAGTGATATAGCTTCAAATGCAGGGGAAACAAACGAGTTAGCATCAAATCCATGCAAAACACATGATTTAGCTTCAAATCAATGCGATGTATAAGTTTTGCCTTCAAATACACGCGAAACAAATGATTTAGCTTCAAACACATGGGGTATAATTGATATAGCTTCAAATGCAGGGGAAACGAACGAGTTAGCTTCAAAATCCATGCGATACATATCATTTATCTTCAAATCGATATGAAGTAGAAGGCTTAGCTTCAAATCCATGCGAAACAAATGATTTAGCTTCAAACACTTGAGATATAAGTGATATTTCTCCAAATGCAGACGAATCAAACGAGTTAGCTTCAAAATCCATGAGATACATATCATTTAACTTCAAATCGACACGAAGTAGAAGGCTTAGCTTCAAATCCATGCGAAACAAATGATTTAGCTTCAAATCAATGCCTGTGCAGAAGGTTTAGCTTCAAATCCAGGCGAAACAAATGATTTAGATTCAGATACTTGCGATATAAGTGATATAGCTTCAAATGCATTCGAAACTAACGAGTTAGCTACAAATCCATGCGAAACACATGATTTAGCTGCAAATCCATGCGATGTAGAAGATTTAGCTTCAAATCCAAGCGAAACACATGATTTAGCTTCAAATCAATGCGATGTAGAAGGTTTAGCTTCAAATCCATGCGAACCAAATGACTTAGGTTCAGATACTTG
The DNA here is from genome assembly GCF_051020955.1 of Megalopta genalis. Classification (NCBI taxonomy): domain Eukaryota; kingdom Metazoa; phylum Arthropoda; class Insecta; order Hymenoptera; family Halictidae; genus Megalopta; species Megalopta genalis. Next base: position 85,999 of record NW_027476879.1, on the reverse strand, counting down.
CGATATAAGTGATATAGCTTCAGATGCAGACGAAACAAACGAGATAGCTTCACATCCAAGCGAAACAAATGATCTGGCTTCAAATCAGTGCGAAGTAGAAGGCTTAGCTTCAAATCCATGCAAAACTAATGATTTAGCTTCAGATACTTTGCGATGTAAGTGATATAGCTTCAAATGCAGACGAAGAAATCGAGCTAGCTTCAAATCTATGGGATGTGGAAGGTTTAGCTTCAAATCCATGCGAAAGCAATGATTCAGCTTCAGATACTTGCGATATAAGTGATATAGCTTCAAATGCAGACGAAACAAACGATTTCGCTTCATATCCAAGCGAAACACATGATTTAGCTTCAAATCAATGCGATGTATAAGGTTTGCCTTCAAATACACGCGAAACAAATGATTTAGCTTCAAACACATGGGGTATAATTGATATTGCTTCAAATGCAGGGGAAACGAACGAGTTAGCATCAAATCCATGCAAAACACATGATTTAGCTTCAAATCAATGCGATGCAGAAGGTTTAGCTTCAAATCCATGCGAAACAAATGATTTAGCTTCAAACAATTGAGATATAAGTGATATAGCTTCAAATGCAGCCGAAGCAAACGAGTTAGCTTCAAATCCAAGCGAATCACATGATTTAGCTTCAAATCAATGCGAAGTTGAAGGTTTAGATTCAAATCCATGCGAAACAAATGATTTAGCTTCAAACAATTGGGATATAAGTGATATAGCTTCAAATGCTGACGAATCAAACGAGTTAGCTTCAAAATCCATGCGATACATATCATTTAACTTCAAATCGACACGAAATAGAAGGCTTAGCTTCAAATCCATGCGAAACAAATGATTTAGATTCAGATACTTGCGATATAATTGATATAGCTTCAAAGGCCGTCGACACTAACGAGTTAGCATCAAATCCATGCAAAACACATGATTCAGCTTCAAATCAATGCCTGTGCAGAAGGTTTAGCTTCAAATCCATGCGAAACAAATGATTTAGCTTCAAACAATTGAGATATAAGTGATATAGCTTTAAATGCAGCCGAAGCAAACCAGTTAGCTTCAATCACAAGCGAATCAGATGATTTAGCTTCAAATCAATGCGATCTAGAAGGTTTAGGTTCAAATCTATGCGAAACAAATGATTTAGCTTCAAACAATTGGGATATAAGTGATATAGCTTCAAATGCTGACGAATCAAACGAGTTAGCTTCAAAATCCATGCGATACATATCATTTAACTTCAAATCGACACGAAATAGAAGGCTTAGCTTCAAATCCATGCGAAACAAATGATTTAGATTCAGATACTTGCGATATAATTGATATAGCTTCAAAGGCCGTCGACACTAACGAGTTAGCATCAAATCCATGCAAAACACATGATTCAGCTTCAAATCAATGCCTGTGCAGAAGGTTTAGCTTCAAATCCATGCGAAACAAATGATTTAGCTTCAAACAATTGAGATATAAGTGATATAGCTTTAAATGCAGCCGAAGCAAACCAGTTAGCTTCAATCACAAGCGAATCAGATGATTTAGCTTCAAATCAATGCGATCTAGAAGGTTTAGGTTCAAATCTATGCGAAACAAATGATTTAGCTTCAAACAATTGGGATATAAGTGATATAGCTTCAAATGCTGACGAATCAAACGAGTTAGCTTCAAAATCCATGCGATACATATCATTTAACTTCAAATCGATACGAAGTAGAAGGCTTAGCTTCAAATCAATGCGAAACAAATGATTTAGATTCAGATACTTGCGATATAAGTGATATAGCTTCAAATGCCGTCGAAACTAACGAGTTAACATAAAATCCATGCAAAACACACGATTTAGCTTCAAATCAATGCCTGTGCAGAAGGTTTAGCTTCAAATCCATGCGAAACAAATGATTTGACTTCAAACAATTGAGATATAAGTGATATAGCTTCAAATGCTGACGAATCAAACGCCTTATCTTCAAAATCCATGCGATAGATATCATTAAACTTCAAATCGATACGAAGTAGAAGGATTAGCTTCAAATCCATGCGAAAAAAAATAATTTAGTTTCAGATACTTGCGATATAAGTGATATAGCTTCAAATGCCGTCGAAACTAACGAGTTAGCATCAAATCCATGCAAAGCACACGATTTAGCATCGAATCAATGCCTGTGCAGAAGGTATAGCTTCAAATCCATGCGAAACAAATGATTTAGCTTCAAACAATTGAGATATAAGCGATATAGCTTCAAATGCAGCCGAAGCAAACCAGTTAGCTTCAAATACAAGCGAATCTCATGATTTAGCTTCAAATCAATGCGATGTAGAAGGTTTAGATTCAAATCCATGCGAAACAAATGATTTAGATTCAGATACTTGCGATATAAGTGATATAGCTTCAAATGCATTCCAAACAAATGATTTAGCATCAGATACTTGCGATATAACTGATATAGCTTCAAATGCAGGGGAAGCAAACGAGTTAGCATCAAATCCATGCAAAACACATGATTTTGCTTCAAATCAATGCGATGCAGAAGATTTAGCTTCAAATCCAAGCGAAACACATGATTTAGCTTCAAATCAATGCGATGTAGAAGGTTTAGCTTCAAATCCATGCGAAACAAATGATTTAGCTTCAAATCAATGCCTGTGCAGAAGGTTTAGCTTCAAATCCATGCGAAACAAATGAGTTAGGTTCACATACTTGCGATATAAGTGATATAGCTTCAAATGAAGGGGAAAAACGAGTTTGCTTCAAATCTATGCGATGTAGAAGGTTTAGCTTCAAATCCATGCAAAACACATGATTTAGCTTTAAATCAATGCGATGTAGTAGGTTTAGCTTCAAATCCATGCGAAGCAAATGACTTTGTTTCAGATACTTGCGATGTAAGTGATATAGCTTCAAATGCAGACGAAACACATGATTTAGCTTCAAATCAATGCGATGTAGAAGGTTTAGCTTCAAATCCATGCGAAACAAATTATTTAGCTTCAAACAATTGGGATATAAGTGATATAGCTTCAAATGCTGGCGAATCAAACGAGTTAGCTTCAAAATCCATGCGATACATATCATTTAACTGCAAATCGATACGAAGTAGAAGGCTTAGCTTCAAATCCATGCGAAATCAATGATTTAGCTTCAGATAGTTGCGATATAAGTGACATAGCTTCAAATGCAGACGAAACAAACCAGTTATCTTCAATTCCATGCGAAACACATGATTTAGCTTCAAATCAATTCGAAGTAGAAGGATTAGTATTAAATCCATGCGAAATAAGTGGTTTAGCTACAAATACTTGTGATATACGTTATTTAGGTTCAACTGCATGCGCAACAAAACGAGTTAGCTTCACATCCATGCGAAACACATGACTTAGCTTCAAATCAATTCGATGTAGAAGGATTAGCATCAAATCCACGCGAATCAAATGGTTTAGCTACAAATACTTGTGATATACGTTATTTAGATTGAACTGCATGCGCAACAAGCGAATTAGCTTCAAATCCATGCGAAACACATGATTATGCTTCAAATCAAAGCTATGTAGAAGGTTTAGTTTCAAATCCATGCGACACAAATGATTTAGCTTCAAATCAATGCGAAGTAGAAGATGTAGCTTCAACTCCATGCAAAACAAATGACTTAGCATCAGATACTTGCGATATAACTGATATAGCTTCAAATGCAGGGGAAACAAACGAGTTAGCATCAAATCCATGCAAAATACATGATTTAACTTGAAATCAATGCGATGGAGAAGATTTAGCTTCAAATCCAAGCGAATCACATGATTTAGCTTCAAATCAATGCCATGTAGAAGGTTTAGCTTCAAATCGATGCGAAACAAATGATCTAGCATCAGATACTTGCGATATAACTCAAAATGCAGGCGAAACTAACGAGATAGCCTCAAATACATGCGAAGCAAGTGATTCAGCAGCAAATCAATGCGATGTAGAAGGTTTAGCTTCACATACATTCGAAATAAATGATTTTGCTTCAAACACTAGGGCTGTACGTGATATAGCTTCAAATGCAGACGTAACAAACGAGTTCGCTTCATATCCAAGCGAAACACATGATTTAGCTTCAAATCAATGCTATGTATAAGGTTTAGCTTCAAATCCATGCGAAACCAATGATTTAGCTTCATATACTTGCGATATAAGTGACATAGCTTCAAACGCAGACGAAACAAAAGTGTTAGCTTCGACTCCAAGCGAATCACATGATTTAGATTCAAATCAATGCGATTTAGAAGGTTTAGCATCAAATCAATGCGGAACAAATGATTTGGCTTCAGATACTAGCGATATAAGTGATATAGCTTCAAATGCAGACGAAACAAACAAGTTAGCTTTATATTCAAGCGAAAGACATGAGTTAGCTTCAAATCAATGCTATGTAGAAGGTATAGCTTCAAATCCATGCGAAATAAATGATTTAGCTTCAAGCACTTGGCATATAATTGATATTGCTTCAAATGCAGACGAATCAAACGAGTTAGCTTCAAAATCAATGCGATGCACATGATTTAGCAGCAAATCAATGCGGAGTAGAAGGTTTAGCTTCAAATCCATGCGAAACAAATGATTTCGTTTCAAACGCCTGGAATATAAGTGATATGGCTTCAAATGCAGACGAAACAAACAAGTTAGAGTCAAATCCATGCGAAACACATGATTTAGCAGCAAATCAATGGGATGTAGAAGGTTTAGCTTCAAATCCATGCGAAACAAATGATTTAGCTTCAAACACTTGAGATATAAGTGACATTGCTTCAAATGAAGACGAATCAAACGAGGTAGCTTCAAATCCATGCGAAGCACATGATTCAGCTTCAAATCAATGCCTGTGCAGAAGCTTTAGCTTCAAATCCATGCGAAACAAATGATTTAGCTTCAAACAATTGAGATATAAGTGATATAGCTTTAAATGCAGCCGAAGCAAACCAGTTAGCTTCAATCACAAGCGAATCAGATGATTTAGCTTCAAATCAATGCGATCTAGAAGGTTTAGGTTCAAATCTATGCGAAACAAATGATTTAGCTTCAAACAATTGGGATATAAGTGATATAGCTTCAAATGCTGACGAATCAAACGAGTTAGCTTCAAAATCCATGCGATACATATCATTTAACTTCAAATCGATACGAAGTAGAAGGCTTAGCTTCAAATCAATGCGAAACAAATGATTTAGATTCAGATACTTGCGATATAAGTGATATAGCTTCAAATGCCGTCGAAACTAACGAGTTAACATAAAATCCATGCAAAACACACGATTTAGCTTCAAATCAATGCCTGTGCAGAAGGTTTAGCTTGAAATCCATGCGAAACAAATGATTTGACTTCAAACAATTGAGATATAAGTGATATAGCTTCAAATGCTGACGAATCAAACGCCTTATCTTCAAAATCCATGCGATAGATATCATTAAACTTCAAATCGATACGAAGTAGAAGGCTTAGCTTCAAATCCATGCGAAAAAAAATAATTTAGTTTCAGATACTTGCGATATAAGTGATATAGCTTCAAATGCCGTCGAAACTAACGAGTTAGCATCAAATCCATGCAAAGCACACGATTTAGCATCAAATCAATGCCTGTGCAGAAGGTTTAGCTTCAAATCCATGCGAAACAAATGATTTAGCTTCAAACAATTGAGATATAAGCGATATAGCTTCAAATGCAGCCGAAGCAAACCAGTTAGCTTCAAATACAAGCGAATCTCATGATTTAGCTTCAAATCAATGCGATGTAGAAGGTTTAGATTCAAATCCATGCGAAACAAATGATTTAGATTCAGATACTTGCGATATAAGTGATATAGCTTCAAATGCATTCCAAACAAATGATTTAGCATCAGATACTTGCGATATAACTGATATAGCTTCAAATGCAGGGGAAGCAAACGAGTTAGCATCAAATCCATGCAAAACACATGATTTTGCTTCAAATCAATGCGATGCAGAAGATTTAGCTTCAAATCCAAGCGAAACACATTGTTAGGGCCAAGTGGCCAGGATTTATGGCAGGGGCCATGTGCTTGGGTACCCGGACGGTATGGGTCTGTCCCGGGCCGTTCCCGGGCACATGTGGCACCGTCATAACGTCTCCTGGTCCTTGATTACGGTCCAGTCAATGACGGTTGGGTCTGGCATTGTTCGGGCACGTAGGCCCATCAGCGCGGGATGTCTCGCAGGAGTTATTTTGTCACTCTCCCTCCTAACTCCCGGCCCACCGTTTTGGGGCAGTCTCCTGGATTTGGGATTGCAGTGATTGGACCGTAATTCCTTGCCGCCCACCCTAGGTTAAGAGAAGTAGGGAGGACCGAGGTGATATGAGACATGACTCCGGTCCTCTAGAGCACAGAACACTCTCAGAAGAAGAACAGAACAGTCTCAGAACAGTCTCAGAACAGTCTCAGAAGTAAACAGAACATTCTTACAACACAGAACACTCTTAGACGCACAGAACAGACAGAGAGTACAGACAGACAGAACAGTCTTAGAGCGATAGACAGACAACTTCAAACAGAACAGAACAGAACACATAGTGAGATCCGCGTAACGGTTAGGTTGCGCGTTACAAATAGTCCCACTACAGTGGGTGGTCCTTCGAGGTAGTCGGCACCAAGTGCAATATTCAGAGGATCTCCGTCATCCATCTGATGAGTCCTCAACATTTGGTCCTTCGAGCCGGATATAAGAACGCACAGACGAAGTGACAGATCATCGGAGGCTACAGCCACGCAGCATTTGGTCCTTCGAGCCGGATCTAAGAACGCATAGACAAAGTGACAGATCATCAGAGGCTACAGCCACGCAGCACAGGGTATCACGAGAGCACCAACACCTGGCTTCAATCAGGAATCTCAGGAGCTCAGTGACGAGAAGTTTCTTCCGGAGGCTACAGCATCCAGAGAAGGCAGTGCATATAGCTTCAGAGCAGTGCAACACCACAGAAGTCCAGCACCACAGCAGGACAATCACGCAGCAGCTCAACATCATTGCAGAACAACGCAGCATCCCAGTGCAGCCAACAGGCATCGACAGCAGTACCAAGTATCCCAGCCCAAGTGATAAGTACCTTTATAGTCCCATTTGCGTCAGTAAATCACTATGGCGGAAGATCTCAAACCGTTGATGATCGAGCGCGGAACGGTCAAGGCTGCACTCACGCGGTTTAAGACATTTATTTGCAAATTCGCGACCACGACTTCGGTGGGCTCTCTTAAGAAACGGTTAGAAGCAAATGTATGTCTCCTTGACAATTTTAATAGAATTCAAACGAGAATCGAAATACTCGTAGCTGGAACGGACGCCGAAGCAGCGCACGCGATCGAGCGCGAAGAATTCGAGACGGCGTATTTTGATCTGATAGATCAAGTTGAAATAGTCATTGCCCGTGCCACTCCGGAACAGAGTAGGATAACCACGAACAGCCCGATATCCGCGCAGACTGCAGATACCGCAATAAACATTAGATTACCGACACTGCAACTGCCTTCCTTTGATGGCAATTACAGTGATTGGGTGAAATTTAAAGACACATTTACATCAGTGATTCACGAGAATAATTCATTAACAGACATACAACGGTTCCATTATTTAAACACCTCACTCAAGGGGGTAGCGGCTCGTGTGATTCAAGCGTTAGGCGTGTCCGGAACAAATTACAGACATGCATGGGAATTACTCAAGTCGCGATATGAAGATTCCACAAGTCTCAAGCGGCACCATGTAAATTCATTACTTGATTTAAAATCCATTCAAAGGGAATCAGACATCACATTGCGGGAATTTCTGGACGAAGCTACAAATCATAGAATAGCGTTAATGTCTTTGGGTGAATCGGTTGAAACTTGGGATACCATGTTAGTTCCATTATTGTCCAGAAAGTTAGGTCAAGTGTCCATGAGAGAATGGGATAAGAGAATAATATCTCAGTCGGAAATGCCTACATTTGGTCAATTCTCTGCGTTTATAGAAGAACGTTCCAAATATTTAGCAAATATCGCGGTCAGTGTTCAGATAGCTGCACCCAGGGTCGACCAGCGACCTCGAGGAACAAACAATAACCCTCGTTACAACTACATAGCTTCGCATGTAGTTAACTCAGCCGGGTGCCCCGCATGTAAGGCCAATCACGCGATATATAACTGTGACAAATTTAAGAACAGCGATTTAAATACAAAAACAAAGATAGTGCAAGAAGCCCGGCTGTGCTTCAATTGTTTGTCATCGGGACATCGGGTACGGGCGTGTACACGGAGTCATTGCAAACAGTGTGGAAGGAAGCATCATTCCTTATTACATAATCCAGAATTCAAACGCGCAGAAGAAGGCTACGCGGATACAGGAGAATCAGATTCGCGAGAACCCCCAGTACTCACAGCTAACGTAGCAAATACAATAGGGCATGCCGTATTATCGACAGCAATAGTTTATGTCAAGGACAAGGGTGGTCAGTCACATAAATGCAGGGTATTATTAGATTCGGGATCTCAAGCAAATTTTATAACCACGGCATTTTGCCAACGACTCGGCATCAAACCGACTGCAATAAGTTCAACAGTGACAGGATTAGGAAGGGCAGTAAATTCCATAGAAGGTAGAGCAACATTAACAATTCATTCGCGATATAATAAATCTCAACACACGGTACAATGCCTATCAATAGAAACCATCACGTCAGACATGCCCAATTTTCAGATACATAGAGAAAAAATAGAAATTCCAAGTCACATAGAGCTAGCCGATCCAGAATTCCATTTACAACGGCCAATAGATATGATCATTGGAGCAGGTCTATTTTGGACATTGCTATGTGTCGGTCAACACAAATCAACTTCCAACCTGCTCTTGCAAAAGACCCAACTCGGTTGGGTTTTGGGAGGCACTCCTACCTGGGCAGATAAGAAATTACCACAAAACAATATGTGTTGTTTAGCCACACTCAATGACCTGCAATCTCAATTAGAGAGGTTTTGGGACATAGAGGAACTAACCCCAAACAATAGAAATCAATGCAGCGAGAACACGTTTGGAATTACTTGCGCAAAGGGAGGCATTTTCGACAGAGATCAGATTAGTACAAACGCAACAAGCACTTCCAAATTCCAGTGCGCTACGGTCCCTAAATGTACTTCTGGACAATGGCGGACTACTCAGGGTGGGCGGAAGACTATCCAACGCACCCATAGACTACGACCAAAAGACAGCAGTATACAGAATTCATGTCAGAATATGAGACGTTAGGGCACATGTCGCGCATTGTAGAAGGTACACACGAGCAATCCGCCTACTAAATACCACCTCACACGCGTTATAGGAGATCAGAGGCTCACGTTCGAAGAGCTATATACGTTACTGACGCAAATAGAATCCTGTTTAAATTCACGTCCACTTTCACCATTATCCTCAGATCCCACAGACCTAAACCCTTTGACTCCTGGGCATTTTTTAATTGGTACTGCCCTTACAACACTGCCATCTCATGACCTACGAGATATCAAGGTCACTCGACTTAACAGATACCAGCTAATCCAGCAAATGGTCCAGCATTTCTGGCAAAGGTGGCAGCGGGAATGTATACAACAGTTGCAGCAACGACACAAATGGCAGCATTCCACCACGTCGAAATTAGCCGTGGATTCCTTGGTCATCATCAAGGAGGACAGTCTACCCCCGTTACAGTGGAGCATGGGAAGAATCGTTCAGGTACACCCTGGTACAGATGGAGTGATTCGTGTCGCAACAGTCAGAACGTCAACCGGAACAATTAAACGACCCGTGACAAAATTGTGTATAATACCGTTAGATCACTTAGAAATGTCACACGAGGTGTAGCGCAACTATGTATAGTGTAAATCTCGATCATTGTAAATATTGTAATATTCGCACAGAATACGTAGATTGTAATCATATCATAAGCTTACACTTATATGGGTTATAAAATATAGACATAGTTGAACATGCGATGCATGTTCAAGGTGGGCGGTATGTTAGGGCCAAGTGGCCAGGATTTATGGCAGGGGCCATGTGCTTGGGTACCCGGACGATATGGGTCTGTCCCGGGCCGTTCCCGGGCACATGTGGCACCGTCATAACGTCTCCTGGTCCTTGATTACGGTCCAGTCAATGACGGTTGGGTCTGGCATTGTTCGGGCACGTAGGCCCATCAGCGCGGGATGTCTCGCAGGAGTTATTTTGTCACTCTCCCTCCTAACTCCCGGCCCACCGTTTTGGGGCAGTCTCCTGGATTTGGGATTGCAGTGATTGGACCGTAATTCCTTGCCGCCCACCCTAGGTTAAGAGAAGTAGGGAGGACCGAGGTGATATGAGACATGACTCCGGTCCTCTAGAGCACAGAACACTCTCAGAAGAAGAACAGAACAGTCTCAGAACAGTCTCAGAACAGTCTCAGAAGTAAACAGAACATTCTTACAACACAGAACACTCTTAGACGCACAGAACAGACAGAGAGTACAGACAGACAGAACAGTCTTAGAGCGATAGACAGACAACTTCAAACAGAACAGAACAGAACACATAGTGAGATCCGCGTAACGGTTAGGTTGCGCGTTACAAATAGTCCCACTACAGTGGGTGGTCCTTCGAGGTAGTCGGCACCAAGTGCAATATTCAGAGGATCTCCGTCATCCATCTGATGAGTCCTCAACACACATGATTTAGCTTCAAATCAATGCGATGTAGAAGGTTTAGCTTCAAATCCATGCGAAACAAATGATTTAGCTTCAAATCAATGCCTGTGCAGAAGGTTTAGCTTCAAATCCATGCGAAACAAATGAGTTAGGTTCACATACTTGCGATATAAGTGATATAGCTTCAAATGAAGGGGAAAAACGAGTTTGCTTCAAATCTATGCGATGTAGAAGGTTTAGCTTCAAATCCATGCAAAACACATGATTTAGCTTCAAATCAATGCGATGCAGATGGTTTAGCTTCAAATATAAGCGAAACACATGATTTAGCTTTAAATCAATGCGATGTAGTAGGTTTAGCTTCAAATCCATGCGAAGCAAATGACTTTGTTTCAGATACTTGCGATGTAAGTGATATAGCTTCAAATGCAGACGAAACACATGATTTAGCTTCAAATCAATGCGATGTAGAAGGTTTAGCTTCAAATCCATGCGAAACAAATTATTTAGCTTCAAACAATTGGGATATAAGTGATATAGCTTCAAATGCTGGCGAATCAAACGAGTTAGCTTCAAAATCCATGCGATACATATCATTTAACTGCAAATCGATACGAAGTAGAAGGCTTAGCTTCAAATCCATGCGAAATCAATGATTTAGCTTCAGATAGTTGCGATATAAGTGACATAGCTTCAAATGCAGACGAAACAAACCAGTTATCTTCAATTCCATGCGAAACACATGATTTAGCTTCAAATCAATTCGAAGTAGAAGGATTAGTATTAAATCCATGCGAAATAAGTGGTTTAGCTACAAATACTTGTGATATACGTTATTTAGGTTCAACTGCATGCGCAACAAAACGAGTTAGCTTCACATCCATGCGAAACACATGACTTAGCTTCAAATCAATTCGATGTAGAAGGATTAGCATCAAATCCACGCGAATCAAATGGTTTAGCTACAAATACTTGTGATATACGTTATTTAGATTGAACTGCATGCGCAACAAGCGAATTAGCTTCAAATCCATGCGAAACACATGATTACGCTTCAAATCAAAGCTATGTAGAAGGTTTAGTTTCAAATCCATGCGACACAAATGATTTAGCTTCAAATCAATGCGAAGTAGAAGATGTAGCTTCAACTCCATGCAAAACAAATGACTTAGCATCAGATACTTGCGATATAACTGATATAGCTTCAAATGCAGGGGAAACAAACGAGTTAGCATCAAATCCATGCAAAATACATGATTTAACTTGAAATCAATGCGATGTAGAAGGATTAGCTTCAAATTCATGCGAAACAAATGATTCAGCTTCAGATACTTGCGATATATGTGATATAGCTACAACTGCAGACGAAACAACCGAGTTAGCTTCAAATCTATACTATGTAGAAGGTTTAGCTTCTAATCCATACGAAACAAATGATTTAGCTTCAGATACTAGCGATAGAAGTGATATAGCTTCATATGCAGACGAAACAAACGAGTTAGCTTCATATCCAAGCGAATCACATGATTTAGCTTTAATCAGTGCGATGTAGATTGTTTAGCTTCAAATCCATGCGAAATAAATTGTTTAGCTACAAATACTTGTGCTATACGTTATTTAGATTCAACTGCATGCGCAACAAACGAATTAGCTTCAAATCCATGTGAAACCCATGATTTAGCTGCAAATCAATGGGATGTAGAATGTTTAGCTTCAAATCCAAGCGGAACACGTGATTTAGCTTCAAATCATTGCGATGTAGATGGTTTAGCTTCAAATCCATGCGAAACAAATGATTTAGCTTCAAACACTTGCGATATAAGTGATATAGCTTCCAATGCAGACGAAACAAACGAGCTAGCTTCAAATACAAGCGAAACACATGATTTAGCCGGAAATAAATGCGATGTAGAAGTTTTAGCTTCAAATCCATGCGAAACAAATGATTCAGCTTCAAACAATTGGGATATAAGTGATATAGCTTCAAATGCAGACGAATCAAACGAGTTAGCTTCAAAATCCATGCGATACATTTTCATTTAACTTAAAATCGATACGAAGTAGAAGGCTTAACTTCAAATCCGTGCGAAACATATGATTTAGCTTCAAATCAATACGAGGTAGAAGGCTTATCTTGACATCCATGAGAAACAAATGATTTAGGTTGAGATACTTGCGATATAAGTGATATAGCTTCAAATGGAGACGAAAGAAACGAGTTAGATTCAAATCCAATCGAAACACATGATTTAGCGTCAAATCAATGCGATGTAGAAGGTTTAGTTTCAAATCCAAGCGGAACACGTGATTTAGCTTCAAATCAATTCAAAGTAGAAGGAGTACCTTCAAACCCATACGAAACAAATGGTTTAGCATCAAATACTTGTGATATACATGATTTAGCTTCAACTGCATGCGTAACAAACGTCCTATCTTCAAATTCAAGCGAAACACATGGTTCAGCTTCAAATCCAAGCGAAAGAAAAGATTTAGCTTCAAATCAATGCGAAGTAGAAGGCTTAGTTTCCAATCCATGCGAAACGAATAGCTTAGCTTCAAATACTTGTTTTAAACATGATTTAGCTTCAACTGCATGCCAAACAAACGAGTTAGCTTCAATTCCATGCGGAACACATGATTTATCTTCAAATCATTGCGAAGTAGAAGGCTTGGCTTCAAATCCATGCGAATCAAATGGTTTAGCTTCAAATACTGGTAATATACTTGACTTAGCTTCAACTGCATGCGAAACAAACGAGTTAGCTTCAAATCCAAGCCAAAGACGTGATTTAGCTTCAAATCTATGCGAAGTAGAAGGCTTAGCTTCAAACCAATCCGATGTAGAAGGTTTAGCTTTAAATCAATGCAATGTAGAAGGTTTTGCTTCAAATCAATACGATGTAGAATGTTCAGCTTCAAATCCATGCGATACAAATGATTCAGATTCAGATACTAGCGATATAAGTGATATAGCTTCAAATGCAGCCGAAACAAACGAGTTAGCTTGAAATCCAAGCGAATCACATGATTTAGCTTCAAATCAATGCGATGTAGAAGGTTTAGCTTCAAATCCATGCGAAACAAATGATTTAGCTTCCAACAATTGGGATATAAGTGATATAGCTTCAAATGCGGACGAATCAAACGAGTTAGCTTCAAAATCCATGCGATACATATCATTTAACTTCAAATCGATACCAAGTAGAAGGCTTAGCTACAAATCCATGCAAAACACATGATTAAGCTTCAAACAATTGGGATATAAGTGATATAGCTTCAAATGCGGACGATTCAAACGAGTTAGCTTCAAAATCCAAGCGAAACACATGATTTAGCTGCAAATGCATGCGATGTGGATGATTTAAATTCAAATCCGTGCGAAATAAATTATTAAGCATCAGATACTTGCGATATAACTGATATAGCTTCAAATGCAGGGGAAACAAACGAGTTGGCATCAAATCCATGCAAAACACATGATTTAGCGTCAAATCAATGCGATGCAGAAGGTTTAGCTTCAAATCCTTGCGAAGCAAATGATTGAGCTTAAAACAATTGGGATATAAGTGATATAGCGTCAAATGCAGGCGAAACTAACGAGTTAGCTTCAAATCCATGCGAAACACATGATTTAGCTGCAAATCCATGCGATGTAGAAGATTTAGCTTCAAATCCATGCAAAACAACTGAATTAGCATCAGATACTTGCGATATAAGTGATATAGCTTCGAATGCAGGGGAAACAAACGAGTTAGCATCAAATCCATCAAAACACATGATTTAGCTGCAAATCAATGCGATGTAGAAGGTTTAGCTTCAAATCCATGCGAAACAAATGATTTAGCTTCAAATCGATACGAACTAGAAGGCTTAGCTTCATATCCATGCGAAACAAATGATTTAGGTTCAGATACTTGCGATATAAGTGATATAGCTTCAAATGCAGACGAAACGATCGAGTTAGCTTGAAATCCAAGCGAATCACATGATTTAGCTTCAAATCAATGCGATGTAGAAGGTTTAGCTTCAAATCCATGCGAAACAAATGATTTAGCTTCCAACAATTGGGATATAAGTGATATAGCTTCAAATGCGGACGAATCAAACGAGTTAGCTTCAAAATCCATGCGATACATATCATTTAACTTCAAATCGATACCAAGTAGAAGGCTTAGCTACAAATCCATGCAAAACACATGATTAAGCTTCAAACAATTGGGATATAAGTGATATAGCTTCAAATGCGGACGATTCAAACGAGTTAGCTTCAAAATCCAAGCGAAACACATGATTTAGCTGCAAATGCATGCGATGTGGATGATTTAAATTCAAATCCGTGCGAAATAAATTATTAAGCATCAGATACTTGCGATATAACTGATATAGCTTCAAATGCAGGGGAAACAAACGAGTTGGCATCAAATCCATGCAAAACACATGATTTAGCGTCAAATCAATGCGATGCAGAAGGTTTAGCTTCAAATCCTTGCGAAGCAAATGATTGAGCTTAAAACAATTGGGATATAAGTGATATAGCGTCAAATGCAGGCGAAACTAACGAGTTAGCTTCAAATCCATGCGAAACACATGATTTAGCTGCAAATCCATGCGATGTAGAAGATTTAGCTTCAAATCCATGCAAAACAACTGAATTAGCATCAGATACTTGCGATATAAGTGATATAGCTTCGAATGCAGGGGAAACAAACGAGTTAGCATCAAATCCATCAAAACACATGATTTAGCTGCAAATCAATGCGATGTAGAAGGTTTAGCTTCAAATCCATGCGAAACAAATGATTTAGCTTCAAATCGATACGAACTAGAAGGCTTAGCTTCATATCCATGCGAAACAAATGATTTAGGTTCAGATACTTGCGATATAAGTGATATAGCTTCAAATGCAGACGAAACGATCGAGTTAGCTTCAAATCCATGCGATACACATGATTTAGCTTCAAATCAATGCGATGTAGAAGGTTTAGCTTCAAATCAATGCGATGTAGAAGGTTTAGCTTCAAATCCATGCGAAACAAATGATTTAGATTCAGATACTTGCGATATAAGTGATATAGCTTCAAATGCAGGGGAACCAAACGAGTTAGCATCAAATCCATGCAAAACACATGATTTAGCTTCAAATCAATGCGATGAGGAAGGTTTAGCTACAAATCCATGCGAAATAAATGGTTTAGTTTCAAACGCTTGGGATGTAAGTGATATAGCTTCAAATGCAGGGGCAACAAACGAGTTAGCTTCAAATCCATACAAAACACATGATTAAGATTCAAATCAATGCTATGTCGAAGGTTTAGCTTCATATCCAAGCGAAACACATGATTTAGCTTTAATCAGGGCGATGTAGAATGTTTAGCTTCAAATCCATGCGAAATAAATGGTTTAGCTACAAATACTTGTGATATACGTTATTTAGATTCAACTGCATGCGCAACAAACGAATTAGCTTCAAATCCATGTGAAATCCATGATTTAGCAGCAAATCAATGGGATGTAGAAGGTTTAGCTTTAAATCAATGCAATGTAGAAGGTTTTGCATCAAATCAATACGATGTAGAAGGTTTAGCTTCAAATCCATGCGAAACGAATGTTTCAGCTTCAAACAATTGGGATATAAGTGATATAGCTTCAAATGCAGACGAATCAAACGAGTTAGCTTCAAAATCCAAGCGATACATATCATTTAACTTCAACTCGATACGGAGTAGAAGGCTTAGCTTCAAATCCATGCGAAACAAATGATTTAGATTCAGATACTTGCGATATAAGTGATATAGCTTCAAATGCAGGCGAAATTAACGAGTTAGCTTCAAAATCCATGAGAGACACATGATTTAGCTTCAAATCAATGCGAGGTAGCAGGCTTATCTTGAAATCCATGAAAGACAAATGATTTAGGTTCAGATACTTGCGATATAAGTGATATAGCTTCAAATGCAGGGGAAACAAACGAGTTACCATCAAATCCATGCAAAACACATGATTTATCTTCAAATCAATGCGATGCAGAAGGTTTAGCTTCAAATCCTTGCGGAATAAATGGATTAGTTTCAAACGCTTGGGATGTAAGTGATATAGCTTCAAATGCAGGCGAATCTGACGAATTAGCTACAAATGCATGCGAAACACATGATTTAGCTGCAGATCCATGCGATGTAGATGATTTAGATTCAAATCCGTGCGAAATAAATGATTTAGCATCAGATACTTTTGACATAACTGGCGGCTAAACGCAGGGGAAACAAACGAGTTAGCATCAAATCCATGCAAAACACATGATTTAGCGTCAAATCAATGCGATGCAGAAGGTTTAGCTTCAAATCCTTGCGAAGCAAATGATTGAGCTTAAAACAATTGGGATATAAGTGATATAGCGTCAAATGCAGGCGAAACTAACGAGTTAGCTTCAAATCCAAGCAAATCACATGATTTAGCTGCAAATCAATGCGATGTAGAAGGTTTAGCTTCAAATCCATGCGAAACAAATGATTTAGGTTCAGATACTTGGGATATAAGTGATATAGCTTCAAGTGCAGGGGAAACAAACGAGTTAGCTTCAAATCCATGCAAAACACATGATTAAGCTTCAACTCAATGCTATGTAGAAGGTTTAGCTCCAAAACCATGCGACACAAATGATTTAGCTTCAAACACTTGGGATATGAGTGTTATAGCATCAAATGCGGGCGAAACGAACGAGTTAGCTTCAAATCCATGCAAAACACTTGATTAAGCTTCAACTCAATGCTATGTAGAAGGTTTAGCTTCAAATCCTTGCGACACAAATGATTTAGCTTCAAACACTTGGGATGTGAGTGTTATAGCATCAAATGCGGGCGAAACGAACGAGTTAGCTTCAAATCCATGCAAAACACAGGATTTAGCTGCAAATCAATGCGATGTAGAAGATTTAGCTTCAAATCCATGCGAAACAAATGATTTAGCTTCAGATACTTGCGATATAAGTGATATAGCTTCAAATGCAGACGCTACAAACGAGTTAGATTCAAGTCCATCCAAGACACATGATTTTTCTTCAAATACTTGCGATATAAGTGATATAGCTTCAAATGCAGACAAAGCAAACGAGGTAGCTTCAAATCTATGCCTTGTAGAAGGTTTAGCTTCGAAGCCATGCGAAACCAATGATTTTGCTTCAGATACATCCGATATAAGTTATATAGCTTCAAATGCAGACGAAACAAACGAGTTAGCTACAAATCCAAGAGAATCACACGATTTAGCTTCAAATACATGCGATTTAGAAGGTTTAGCTTCAAATACATGTGAAACAAATGATTTAGATACAGATACTTGCGATATAAGTGATATAGCTTCAAATGCAGGGGAAACAAACGAGTTAGCATCAAATCCATGCAAAACACATGATTTAGATTCAAATGAATGCGATGCTGCAGGTTTAGCTTCAAATCCAAGCGAAACACATGATTTAGCTTGAAATCAATGCGATGTAGAAGCATTAGCTTCAAATCCATGCGACACAAATGAATTAGCTTCAAACACTTGGGCTATGAGTGATATAGCTTCAAACGCAGACGAAACAAACGAGTTAGCTTCAAATTCATGCGAATCACATGATTTGGATTCAAATCAATGCGATTTAGAAGGTTTAGCTTCAAATCAATGCGATACAAAAGATCGAGATTCAGATAATGGCGATATAAGTGATATAGCTTCAAATGCAGACGAAACAAACGAGTTAGCCTCAAATCCATTCGAAACAAATGATTTAGCAGCAAATCAGTGCGATGTAGAAGGTTTAGCTTCAAATCCATGCGAAACCAATGATTTAGCTTCATATACTTGCGATATAAGTGACATAGCTGCAAACGCAGACGAAACAAACGAGTTAGCTTCAAATCCAAGCGTATCACATGATTTAAATTCAAATCAATGTGATGTAGAAGGTTTAGCTTCAAATCCATGCGAAACGAATGATTCAGCATCATATAGTTGCGATATAATTGATATAGCATCAAATGCAGACTAATCAAACGAGTTAGCATTAAAATCCAAGCGATACACATGACTTAGCTTTAAATCAATGCGAAGTAGAAGGTTTAGCTTCAAATCCATGCGACACAAATGATTTAGCTTCAGCTACTTGCAATATAAGTGACATAGCTTCAAATGCAGACGAAACAAACGAGTTAGCTTCATATCCAAGCGAAACACATGATTTAGCTTCAAATCAATGCGATGTATAAGATTTAGCTTCAAATTCATAGGAAACGAATGATTTAGCTTCATACACTTGGCGTATAAGTGATATAGCTTCAAATGCATTCGAAAAAAACGAGTTAGCTTCAAATCCATGCGAAACACATGATTTAGCTGCAAATCCATGCGATGTAGAAGGTTTAGCTTCAAATCCATGCGAAACAAATGATTTAGTTTCAAACAATTGGGATATAAGTGATATAGCTTCAAATGCTGACGAATCAAACGAGTTAGCTTCAAAATCCATGCGATAGATATCATTTAACTTCAAATCGATACGATGTAGAAGGCTTAGCTTCAAATCCATGCGATACAAATGATTTAGATTCAGATACTTGCGATATAAGTGATATAGCTGCAAATGCATTCGAAAAAAACGAGTTAGCTTCAAATCCATGCGAAACACATGATTTAGCTGCAAATCCATGCGATGTAGAAGATTTATTTTCAAATCCATGCAAAACAAATGATTTAGCATCAGATACTTGCGATATAACTGATATAGCTTCAAATGCAGGGGAAGCAAACGAGTTAGCATCAAATCCATGCAAAACACATGATTTAGCTTCAAATCAATGCGATGCAGAAGGTTTAGCTTCAAATCCATGAGAAACAAATGATTTAGCTTCAAACAATTGTGATATAAGTGATATAGCTTCAAACGCAGCCGAAGCAAACGAGTTAGCTTCAAATCCAAGCGAATCACATGACTTAGCATCAAATAAATGCGACGTAGAACGTTTAGATTCAAGTCCATGCGAAACAAATGATTTAGCTTCAAACAATTGGGATATAAGTGATATAGCTTCAAACACTTGAGATATAAGTGATATAGCTTCAAATGCAGCCAAAACCAACGAGTTAGTTTCAAATACAAGCGAATCACATGATTTAGCTTCAAATCAATGCGATGTAGAACGTTTAGATTCAAGTCCATGCGAAACAAATGATTTAGCTTCAAACAATTGGGATATAATTGATATAGCTTCAAATGCTGACGAATCAAACGAGTTAGCTTCAAAATCCATGCGATACATATCATTTAACTTCAAATCGATATGAAGTAGAAGGGTTAGCTTCAAATCCATGCGAAAACAAATAATTTAGATTCAGATACTTGCGATAAACGTGATATAGATTCAAATGCATTCGAAACTAACGAGTTAGCTTCACATCCATGCGAAACACGTGACTTAACTGCAAATCCATGCGATGTGGAAGATTTATCTTCAAATCCATGCAAAACAAATGATTTAGCATCAGATACTTGCGATATAACTGATATAGCTTCAAATGCAGGGGAAGCAAACGAGTTAGCATCAAATCCATGCAAAACACATGATTTTGCTTCAAATCAATGCGATGCAGAAGGTTTAGCTTCAAATCCATGCAAAACAAATGATTTAGCATCAGATACTTGCGATATAACTGATATAGCTTCAAATGCAGGGGAAGCAAACGAGTTAGAATCAAATCCATGCAAAACACATGATTTTGCTTCAAATCAATGAGATGCAGAAGGTTTAGCTTCAAATCCATCCGAAACAAATGATTTAGCTTCAAACACTTGGGATATAAGTGATATAGCTTCAAATGCAAACGAATCAAACGAGTTAGCTTCAAATCCATGCGATACATTTCATTTAGCTTCAAATCGATACGAAGTAGAAGGCTTAGCTTCAAATCCATGCGAAACAAATGATTTAGGTTCAGATACTTGCCATATAAGTGATATAGCTTCAAATGCATCCGTAGCAAACGTGTTAGCTTCAAATCCAAGCGATTCACATGATTTAGCTTCAAATCAATGCGATGTAGAAGATTTGTCTTCAAATGCATGCAAAACAAATGATTTAACATCAGATACTTGCGATATAACTGATATTGCTTCAAATGCAGGGGAACCAAACGAGTTAGCATCAAATCCATGCAAAACACATGATTTAGCTTCAAATCAATGCGATGCAGAAGGTTTAGCTTTAAATCCATGCGAAACAAATGATTTAGCTTCAAAGAATTGAGATATAAGCGATATAGCTTCAAACGCAGCCGAAGCAAACGAGTTAGCTTCAAATCCAAGCGAATCACATGACTTAGCTTCAAATCAATGCGATGTGGAAGGTTTAGCTTCAAATCCATGCGAAACAAATGATTTAGTTTCAAACAATTGGGATATAAGTGATATAGCTTCAAATGCTGACGAATCAAACGAGTTAGCTTCAAAACCATGCGATACATATCATTTAACATCAAATCGATATGAAGTAGAAGGCTTAGCTTCAAATCCATGCGTAAACAAATGATTTAGATTCAGATACTTGCGATATAAGTGATATAGCTTCAAATGCATTCGAAACTAACGAGTTAGCTTCAAATTCATGCGAAACACATGATTTAGCTGCAAATCCATGCGATGTAGAAGATTTATCTTCAAAATCCATGCAAAACAAATGATTTAGCATCAGATACTTGCGATATAACTGATATAGCTTCAAATGCAGGGGAAGCAAACGAGTTAGCATCAAATCCATGCGATACATTTCATTTAGCTTCAAATCGATACGAAGTAGGAGGCTGAGCTTCAAATCCATGCGAAACAAATGATTTAGGTTCAGATGATTGCGATATAAGTGATATAGCTTCAAATGCAGGGGAAACAAACGAGTTAGCATAAAATCCATGCAAAACACATGATTTAGCTTCAAATCAATGCGATGCAGAAGTTTTAGATTCAAACCCATGCGAAACAAATGATTTAGTTTCAAACAATTGGGATATAAGTGATATAGTTTCAAATGCATCCGAAGCAAACGAGTTAGCTTCAAATCCAAGCGATTCACATGATTTAGCTGCAAATCCATGCGATGTAGAAGATTTATCTTCAAATCCATGCGAAACAAATGATTTACCATCAGATACTTGCGATATAACTGATATAGCTTCAAATGCAGGGGAAGCAAACGAGTTAGAATCAAATCCATCCAAACACATGATTTTGCTTCAAATCAATGCGATGCAGAAGGTTTAGCTTCAAATCCATGCGAAACAAATGATTTAGCTTCAAACACTTGGGATATAAGTGATATAGCTTCAAATGCAAACGAATCAAACGAGTTAGCTTCAAATCCATGCGATACATTTCATTTAGCTTCAAATCGATACGAAGTAGAAGGCTTAGCTTCAAATCCATGCGAAACAAATGATTTAGGTTCAGATACTTGCGATATAAGTGATATAGCTTCAAATGCATCCGTAGCAAATGTGTTAGCTTCAAATCCAAGCGATTCACATGATTTAGCTTCAAATCAATGCGATGTAGAAGATTTATCTTCAAATCCATGATAAACAAATGATTTAGCATCAGATACTTGCGATATAACTGATATAGCTTCAAATGCAAGGGGAAGCAAACGAGTTAGCATTAAATCCATGCAAAACACATGATTTAGCTTCAAATCAATGCGATGCAGAAGGTTTAGCTTCAAATCTATGCGAAACACATGATTATGCTTCAAATACTTGCGATATAATTGATATAGCTTCAAAAGCTGTAGGAACAAACGAGGTAGCTTCAATTCCATGCGAGTCACATGATTTAGCTTCAGATCAATGCGATGTAGAAGATTTAGCTTCAAATCCATGCGAAACACATTATTTAGCTGCAAATCAGTGCGAAGTAGAAGGCTCGGGTTCAAATCAATGCGATTCAAATGGTTCATCTTCAAATACTTGTGAAAGACATGATTTAGCTTCAACTGCATGCGAAACACATGATTTAGCTTCAAATCAATGCGATGTAGAAGGTTTAGCTTCAAAACCATGCAAAACACGTGATTTAACTTCCAATTAATGCGAAGTAGAAGGCTTAACTTCAAATCCATGCGAATCAAATGGTTTAGCTTCAAATACTTGTGATATACGTTATTTGGATTTAACTGCATGCGCAACGAACGAGTTAGCTTCAAAACCATGCGAAACACATGTTTTAGCTGCAAATCAATGCGATATAGAAGGTTCAGCTTCAAAACAATAACAGGTAGAAGGTTTAGCTTCAAATCAATAGAATGTAGAAGGTTTAGCTTCAAATCAATGCGATGTAGAAGGTTTAGCTTCAAATCCATACGAAACACATGATTTAGCTTCAAATCAATTCGAAGGACCAGGCTTAGATTCAATTCCATGCGAAACAAATGATTTAGCTTCAAATGAATGCGAAGTAGAAGGCTTAGCTTCAAATTCATGCGAAACAAATGGTTTAGCTACAAATACTTGTGATATCCATTATTTAGCTACAACTGCATGCGAAACAAACGAGTTAGCTTCAAATCCATGTGATACACATGATTTAGCTTCAAATACTTGCGATATAAGTGATATAGCTTCAAAAGCTGTAGGAACAAACGAGGTAGCTTCAATTCCATGCGATTCACATGATTTAGCTTCAAATCAATGCGATGTAGAAGATTGAGCTTCAAATCCATGCGAAACACATTATTTAGCTGCAAATCAGTGCGAAGTAGAAGGCTCGGGTTCAAATCAATGCGATTCAAATGGTTCATCTTCAAATACTTGTGAAAGACATGATTTAGCTTCAACTGCATGCGAAACACATGATTTAGCTTCAAATCAATGCGATGTAGAAGGTTTAGCTTCAAAACCATGCAAAACACGTGATTTAACTTCCAATTAATGCGAAGTAGAAGGCTTAACTTCAAATCCATGCGAATCAAATGGTTTAGCTTCAAATACTTGTGATATACGTTATTTGGATTTAACTGCATGCGCAACGAACGAGTTAGCTTGAAAACCATGCGAAACACATGTTTTAGCTGCAAATCAATGCGATATAGAAGGTTCAGCTTCAAAACAATAACAGGTAGAAGGTTTAGCTTCAAATCAATAGAATGTAGAAGGTTTAGCTTCAAATCAATGCGATGTAGAAGGTTTAGCTTCAAATCCATACGAAACACATGATTTAGCTTCAAATCAATTCGAAGGACCAGGCTTAGATTCAAATCCATGCGAAACAAATGGTTTAGCTGCAAATCAATGCGATGAAGAAGGTTTAGCTTCAAATCCATGCGAAACAAATGATATAGCTGCAAACACTTGGGGTATAAGTGATATAGCTTCAAATGCAAACCAATCAAACGAGTTAGCTTCAAAATCCACGCGATACACATGATTTAGCTTCAAATACTTGAGATATAAGTGATGTAGATTCAACTGCAGGCGAAACGAACGAGTTAGCTTCAAATCCATTCGAAACTCATGATTTAGCAGCAAATCATTGTGATGTAGAAAGTTTAGTTTCAAATCCATGCGATACACAAGATTTAGCTTCAAATCATTGCGATGTAGTAGGTTCAGCTTCAAATCCATGCGGCACATATGATTTAGCTTCGAATACTTGCGATATAAGTGACATAGTTTCCAATGGAGGCGAAACGAACGAGTTAGCTTCAAATCCATGCGAGACACATGACTTAGCTTCAAATCAATGCGATGGAGAAGGTTTAGCTTCAAATCCACGCGAATCATATGATTTAGCTTCAAATCCACGCGATTCATATGATTTAGCTTCAAACACTTGGGGTATAAGTGATATAGCTTCAAATGCAGACTAATCAAACGAGTTAGCTTCAAAATCCACGCGATACACATGATTTAGCTTCAAATACTTGCGATATAAGTGATGTAGATTCAACTGCAGGCGAAACGAACGAGTTAGCTTCAAATCCATTCGAAACTCATGATTTAGCAGCAAATCATTGTGATGTAGAAGGTTTAGTTTCAAATCCATGCGATACACAAGATTTAGCTTCAAATCAATGCGATGTAGTAGGCTCAGCTTCAAATCCATGCGATATAAGTGATATAGCTTCAAAAGCAGGAGGAACAAACGAGGTAGCTTCAATTCAATGCGAAACAAGTGATTTAGCTTCAAATCAATGCGAAGTAGAAGGCGTAGCTTCAAATCCATGCGAAACAAATGGTTTAGCTTCAAATCAATGCGATGTAGAAGGTTTAGCTTCAAATCCGTGCGATACACAAGATTTAGCTTCAAATCATTGCGATGTAGTAGTTTCAGCTTCAAATCCATACGACACATATGATTTAGCTTCAAATACTTGCGATATAAGTGATATAGCCTCAAAGGCTGGAGGAACAAACGAGGTAGCTTCAATTCCATGCGAAACAAATGATTTAGCTTCAAATCATTGCGAAGTAGAAGGCGTAGCTTCAAATCCATGCGAAACAAATGGTTTAGCTCCAAATACTTGTGATATACATTATTTAGCTACAACTGCATTCGAAACAAACGAGTTAGCTTCAAATCCATGCAATACACATGATTTAGCTTCAAATACTTGCGATATAAGTGATATAGCTTCAAAAGCTGTAGGAACAAACGAGGTAGCTTTAATTCCATGCGAGTCACATGATTTAGCTTCAAATCAATGCGATGTAGAAGATTTAGCTTCAAATCCATGCGAAACACATTATTTAGCTGCAAATCAGTGCGAAGTAGAAGGCTCGGATTCAAATCAATGCGATTCAAATGGTTCATCTTCAAATACTTGTGAAAGACATGATTTAGCTTCAACTGCATGCGAAATACATGATTTAGCTTCAAATCAATGCGATGTGGAAGGTTTAGCTTCAAAACCATGCAAAACACGTGATTTAACTTCCAATTAATGCGAAGTAGAAGGCTTAACTTCAAATCCATGCGAATCAAATGGTTTAGCTTCAAATACTTGTGATATACGTTATTTGGATTTAACTGCATGCGCAACGAACGAGTTAGCTTCAAAACCATGCGAAACACATGTTTTAGCTGCAAATCAATGCGATATAGAAGGTTCAGCTTCAAAACAATAACAGATAGAAGGTTTAGCTTCAAATCAATAGAATGTAGAAGGTTTAGCTTCAAATCAATGCGATGTAGAAGGTTTAGCTTCAAATCCATACGAAACACATGATTAAGCTTCAAATCAATTCGAAGGACCAGGCTTAGATTCAAATCCATGCGAAACAAATGGTTTAGCTGCAAATCAATGCGATGTAGAAGGTTTAGCTTCAAATCCATGCAAAATACGTGATTTAACTTCCAATTAATGCGAAGTAGAAGGCTTAGGTTCAAATCCGTGCGAATCAAATGGTTTAGCTGCAAATACTTGTGATATACGTTATTTAGATTTAACTGCATGCGCAACGAACGAGTTAGCTTCAAATCCATGCGAAACACATGATTTAGCTGCAAATCAATGCGATGAAGAAGGTTTAGCTTCAAATCCATGCGAAACAAATGATATAGCTGCAAACACTTGGGGTGTAAGTGATATAGCTTCAAATGAAGACTAATAAAACGAGTTAGCATCAAAATCCACGCGATACACATGATTTAGCTTCAAATAGTAGCGATATAAGTAATGTAGATTCAACTGCAGGCGAAACGAACGAGTTAGCTTCAAATCCATGCGAGACACTAGATTTAGCTTCAAATCATTGCGATGTAGTATGTTCAGCTCGAAATCTATGCGAAACAACTGATTTAGCTTCAAATCAATGCGAACTAGAAGGCTTAGCTTCAAATCCATGCGGTACAAATGATTTAGCATCAGATACATGCGATATATGTGATATAGCTTCAAATGCAGCCGAAACAACCGAGTGGGCTTCAAATCCATGCGAGGCACATCATTTAGCTTCAAATCAATGCGAAGTGAAAGGCTTAGCTAGAAATCCATGCGGAACAAATGATTTAGGTTCAGATACTTGCGATATAAGTGATATAGCTTCAAATTCAGACCAAACAATCGAGATAGCTTCATATCCAAGCGAAACACATGATTTAGCAGCAAATCAATGCGATGTAGTAGGTTTAGCTTCAAATCCATGCGAAACCAATGATTTAGAATTAGATACTTGCGATGTGAGTGATATAGCTTCAAATGCAGACGAAACAAACGAGTTAGCTTCATATCCAAGCGAATGAGATGATTTAGCTTCGAATCAATACGATTTAGAAGGTTTAGCTTCAAATCTATGCCAAACGAATGCTTGAGCTTCAAACACTTGGGATATAGGTGATATAGCTTAAACTGCATGCGAAACAAACGAGTTAGCTTCAAATCCATGCTAAACATATGGTTTTGCTTCAAATCAATGCGAAGTAGAAGGCTTAGCTGCAAGTTCATGCGCATCGAGTGGATTAGCTTCAAAAACTTGTGATATACATGATTTAGCTTCAACTGCATGCGAAACAAACGTGTTAGCTGCAAATCCAAGCCAAAAAAACATGATTTAGCTTCAAACAAATGCGAAGTAGAAGGCTTAGCTTCAAATGCTTGCGAATATAAGTGATATAGCTTCAAATGCAGGGGAAACAAACGAGTTAGCATCAAATCCATGCTAAACACATGATTTAGCTTCAAATTCATGCGAAACACATGGTTTAGCTACATATTCTAACGAAACAATTGGCTTACCTTTTGATACTTGTGATAAACATGATCTAGCTTCAAATGTAGGCGAAACAAACGAGTTAGATTCAAATCCATGCGAAGCACATGATTTAGCTTCAAATCAATGCGAAGTTGAAGGCTTAACTTCAAATCCATGCGAAACAAAATGTTTAGATTCAAATACTTGTGATATAGATGACTTAGCTTCAACTGCATGCGAAACAAACGAGTTAGCTTCAAATCCATCCGAAACACATGATTTGGCAGCAAATCAATGCGAAGTAGAAGGCTTAGCTTTAAATCCAAGCGAAACACATGATTTAGCTTCAAATCAATGCTAATTGGAAGGCTTAGCTTCAAATCCATGCGAAACACATGATTAAGCTGGATATCAATGCGATGTAGAAGATTTATCTTCAATTCCATGCAAAATAAATGATTTAGCATCAGATACTTGCGATATAACTGATATAGCTTCAAATACAGGGGAAGCAAACGAGTTAGCATCAAATCCATGCAAAACACATGATTTTGCTTCAAATCAATGCGATGCAGAAGGTGTAGCTTCAAATCCATGCAAAACACATTATTTAGCTTCAAATCAATGCGATGCAGAAGGTTTAGCTTCAAATCCAAGCGAAACACATGATTTGGTTCAAATCAATGCGATGTAGAAGGTTTAGCTTCAACTCCATGCGAAACAAATGATTTGGCTTCAAACACTTGGGATATAAGTGTTATAGCTTCAAATGCAGTCGAATCAAAATAGTTAGCTTCAAAATCCATGCGATACATATCATTTAACTTCAAATCGATACGAAGTAGAAGGCTCAGCATCAAATCCATGCGAAACAAATGCTTTAGATTCAAATACTTGTAATATACATGATACAGCTTCAACTGCATGACGAAACAACCGAGGTAGCTTCAAATCCAAGCGAAAGACAAGATTTAGCGTCAAATCAATGCGAAGTAGAAGGTTCAGTTCAAATCCATGCGAAACGGATAGCTTAGCTTCTAATAATTGTTTTATACATGATTTAGATTCAACTGCATGCGAAACAAACGAGTTAGATTCAAATCCAAGCGAAACACATTATTTAGATTCAAATCAATGCGAAGTTGAAGGCATAGCTTCAAATCAATGCGAAACAAATGGATTAGCTTCAACTACTTGTAAGATACATGATTTAGCTTCAACTGCATGCGAAACGAACGAGTTAGCTTCAAATCCATGCGAAACACATGATTTAGCTACGAATCAATCGGAAGTAGAAGGCTGATTTTCGAATCCATGCGAAATAAATGGTTTAGCTTCATATACTTGTAATATACATGATTTAGCTGCAACTGCATGCGAAACAAACGAGTTAGCTTCAAATCCATGCGAAATACATGATTTAGCTTCAAATCAATGCGAAGTAGAAGGCTGATTTTCGAATCCATGCGAAACAAATGGTTTAGGTTCAATTACTTGTGATTTACAAGATTCAGCTTCAATTGCATGCGAAACAAACGAGTTGGCTTCAAACCCATGCGAAACACATTATTTAGCTTCAAATCAATGAGGAGTTGAAGGCTTATCATCAAATCAAAGCGAAACAAATGGATTAGCTTCAACTACTTGTAATATACATGATTTAGCTTCAACTGCACGCGAAACAAACGAGTTTGTTTCAAATCCAAGCGAAACACATGATTTAGCTTCAAATCATTGCGAAGTACAAGGCTTAGCTTCAAACCCATGCTAATCAGAAATGTTTAGCTTCAAGTACTTGTCATTTACATGAGTTAGCATCAACTGCATGCGAAACAAACGAGTTAGATTCAAACCCACGCGAAACACATTATTTAACTTCAAATCAATGCGAAGTAGAAGGCTTGGTTTCAAATGCATGTGAAAGAAATGGTTTAACTTCAAATACTTGTGATATACATGATTTAGCTTCAACTGCATGCGAAAAAAACGAGTTAGTTTCAAATCCATGCGAAACACATGATTTAGCTATAAATCAATGCGTAGTAGAAGGCAGATTTTCGAATCCCCGCGAAACAAATGGTTTAGCTTCAAATACTTGTAATATACATGATATAGCATCAACTGCATGCGAAACATCCGAGTGAGCTTCAAATCCATGCGAAAGACAAGAATTAGCTTCAAATCAATGCGAAGTAGAAGGCTTAGCTTCAAATCCATGCGAAACAAATGGATTAGCTTCAAATACTTGTTTTATACATGACTTTGCTTCAACTGCATGCAAAACAATTGAGCTAGATTCAAATAAATGCGAAATACATGATTTAGCTGCAAATCAATGGGAAGTAGAAGGCTTATTTTCGAATCCAGACGAATCAGAAAGGTTTAGCTTCAAATGCTTGTGATATACATGATTTAGCTCCAACTGCATGTGAAACAAACGAGTTAGATTCAAATCCAAGCGAAACACATGATTTAGCATCAAATCAATGCGAAGTAGAAAGCTTAGCTTCAAATCCATGCTAATCAGAAAGGTTTAGCTTCAAGTACTTGTGATATACATGATTTTGCATCAACTGCATACGAAACAAACGAGTTAGCTTCAAACCGATGCGAAACACATTATTTAGCTCCAAATCAATGCGAAGTTGAAGGCATAGCTTCAAATCAATGCGAAACAAGTGGATTAGCTTCAACTACTTGTAATATACATGATTAAGCTTCAACTGCATGCGAAACAAACGAGTTAGATTCAAATACAAGCGAAACACATGATTTAGCTTCAAATCAATGCGAAGTAGAAGGCTTAGCTTCAAATCCATGCTAATCAGAAAGGTTTATCTTCAAGTACTTGTGATATACATGATTTTGCAACAACTGCATGCGAAACACACGAGTTTGCTTCAAACCCTCGCGAAACACGTGGTTTATATTCAAATCAATGCGAAGTAGAAGGCTTAGCTTCAAATCCATGCTAATCAGAAAGTTTTAGCTTCAAATACTTGTATTATACATGATATAGCTTCAACTGCATGCGAAACATCCGAGTGAGCTTCAAATCCATGCGAAAGACAAGAATTAGCTTCAAATCAATGAGAAGTATAAGGCTTAGCTTCAAATCCATGCGAAACAAATGGATTAGCATCAAATACTTGTTTTATACATGACTTTGCTTCAACTGCATGCAAAACAAATGAGCTAGATTCAAATCCATGCGAAGTACATGATTTAGCTTCAAATCAATGCGAAGTAGAAGGCTTATATTCGAATCCATGCGAAGCAAATGGATTAGCTTCAAATACTTGTGGTATACATGATCTAGCTTCAAATGCAGCCGAAACAAACGAGTTTGTCTCAAATCCATCCGAAACACATGATTTAGCTACAAATCAATGCGAAGTAGAAAGCTGATTTTCGAATCCATGCGAAACAAATGGTTTAGCTTCAAATACTTGCAATACACATGATTTAGCTTGAACTGCATGCGAAAACAAACGAGTTAGCATGAAATCCATGCGATACATATGATTTGGCTTCAAATCAGTGCGAAGTAGAAGGTTTATCTTTGAATCGATGCGGAACAAATGGTTTAGCTTCAAATACTTGTGATATACACGATTTAACTTCTACTGCATGCGAAACAAACGAGTTAGCTTCAAACCCATGCGAAACACATTATTTAGCTTCAAATCAATGCGAAGTAGAAGGCTTAGTTTCAAATGCATGCGAAGGAAATGGTTTAGCTTCAAATACTTGTGATATACATGATTTAGATTCAACTGCATGCGAAACAAACGAGTTAGCTTCAAACCCATGCGAAACACATTATTTAGCTTCAAATCAATGCGAAGTAGAAGGCTTAGTTTCAAATGCATGCGAAGGAAATGGTTTAGCTTCAAATACTTGTGATATACATGATTTAGATTCAACTGCATGCGAAACAAACGAGTTAGCTTCAAACCCATGTGAAACACATGATTTAGCTTCAAATCCATGCGAAACACACGATTTAGCTTCAAATCAATGCGAAGGAGAAGGCCGATCTCCGAATCCAAGCGAAACAAATGATTTAACTGCAAATACTTGTGATAGATATGATGTAGCTCCAACAGCATGCAAAACAAACGATTTAGCTTCAAATCCATGCGAAACACATGATTTAGCTTCAAATCCATGCGAAACACATGATTTAGCTTCAAATCCATGCGAAACACATGATTTAGCTTCAAATCAATGCGAAGGAGAAGGCTGATCTTCTAATCCAAGCGAAACAAATGGTTTAACTTCAAATACTTGCGATATATATGATGTTGCTTCAACAGCATGGGAAACAAACGAGTTAGCTTCAAATCCATGCGAAACATAGGATTTAGCTTCAAATCAATGCGAAGTAGAAGGCTGATCTTCGAATCCATGCGAAACAAATGGTTTAGCTTCAAATACTTGCAATACACATGATTTAGCTTGAACTGCATGCGAAAACAAACGAGTTAGCATGAAATCCATGCGATACATATGATTTGGCTTCAAATCAGTGCGAAGTAGAAGGTTTATCTTTGAATCGATGCGGAACAAATGGTTTAGCTTCAAATACTTGTGATATACACGATTTAACTTCTACTGCATGCGAAACAAACGAGTTAGCTTCAAACCCATGCGAAACACATTATTTAGCTTCAAATCAATGCGAAGTAGAAGGCTTAGTTTCAAATGCATGCGAAGGAAATGGTTTAGCTTCAAATACTTGTGATATACATGATTTAGATTCAACTGCATGCGAAACAAACGAGTTAGCTTCAAACCCATGCGAAACACATTATTTAGCTTCAAATCAATGCGAAGTAGAAGGCTTAGTTTCAAATGCATGCGAAGGAAATGGTTTAGCTTCAAATACTTGTGATATACATGATTTAGATTCAACTGCATGCGAAACAAACGAGTTAGCTTCAAACCCGTGTGAAACACATGATTTAGCTTCAAATCCATGCGAAACACACGATTTAGCTTCAAATCAATGCGAAGGAGAAGGCCGATCTCCGAATCCAAGCGAAACAAATGATTTAACTGCAAATACTTGTGATAGATATGATGTAGCTCCAACAGCATGCAAAACAAACGATTTAGCTTCAAATCCATGCGAAACACATGATTTAGCTTCAAATCCATGCGAAACACATGATTTAGCTTCAAATCCATGCGAAACACATGATTTAGCTTCAAATCAATGCGAAGGAGAAGGCTGATCTTCTAATCCAAGCGAAACAAATGGTTTAACTTCAAATACTTGCGATATATATGATGTTGCTTCAACAGCATGGGAAACAAACGAGTTAGCTTCAAATCCATGCGAAACATAGGATTTAGCTTCAAATCAATGCGAAGTAGAAGGCTGATCTTCGAATCCATGCGAAACAAATGGTTTCGCTTCAAATACTTGTGATATACATGATTTAGCTTCAACTGCATGTGACACAAACGAGTTAGCTTCAAATTCATACGAAACACATGATTTAGCTTCAAATCATTGCGAAGTAGAAGGCTCAGCGTCAAATCCATGCGAATCAAATGGTTTAGCTTCAAATACATGTGATATACATGATTTAGCTTCAACAGCATGCGAACCAATCGAGATAGCTTCAAATCCAAGCCAAAGACATGATTTAGCTTCAAATCAATGCGAAGTAGAAGGCTTATCTTCGAATCCATGCGAAACAAATAGTTCAGCTTCAAATACTTTTGATATACATGATTTAGCTTCAACTGCATGTGAAACAAACGAGTTAGCTTCAAATCCATGCGAAACACAAGATTTAGCTTCAAATTCATTCGAAACACATGGTTTAGATTAATATTCATGCGAAACAAATGGTCCAGCTTCAAATACTTGTGATATACATGATTCAGCTTCAACTGCATGTGAAACAAACGTGTTAGCTACAAATCCATGCGAAACACATGATTTAGCTTCAAATTCATTCGAAACACATGTCTTGGCTTAATATTCATGCGAAAAAAATGGTTCAGCTTCAAGTACTTTTGATATGCATGATTTAGCTACAACTGCATGTGAAACAAACGAGTTAGCTTCAAATTCATGCGAAACACATGATTCAGCTTCAAATCAATGCGATGAATAAGGCTCATCTTCAAATCCATGCGAATCAAATGGTTCAGCTTCAAATACATGTGATATACATGATTTAGCTTCAACTGCATGCGATCCAAACGAGATCGCTTCAAATCCATGCGAAAGACATGATTTAGCTTCAAATCAATGCGAAGTAGAATGCTAATTTTCGAATCCATGCGGAACACATGGTTTATCTTCAAATTCATTCGAAACACATCGTTTAGCTTAATATTCATGCGAAACTAATGGTTCAGCTTCAAATACTTGTGATATACATGATTTAGCTTAAACTGCACATGACACAAACGTGTTAGCTTCAAATTCAAGCGAAAAACATGATTCCGCTTCTAATCAATGCGAAATAGATGGCTTAGCTTCAAATCCATGCGATGAAATGCTTTAGCTTCAAATACATGTGATATACATGATTTAGCTTCAACAGCATGCGAACCAAACGAGATAGCTTCAAATCCAAGCCAAAGACCTGATTTAGCTTCAAATCAGTGCGAAGTAGAAGGCATATATTCGAATCCATGCGAAACAAATAGTTCAGCTTCAAATAGTTTTGATATACATGATTTAGCTTCAACTGCATGTGAAACAAACGAGTTAGCTTCAAATTCATACGAAACACATGATTTAGCTTCAAATCATTGCGAAGTAGAAGGCTCAGCGTCAAATCCATGCGAATCAAATGGTTTAGCTTCAAATACATGTGATATACATGATTTAGCTTCAACTGCATGCAATCCAAACGAGATAGCTTCAAATCCAAGCCAAAGACATGATTTATCTTCAAATCAGAGCGAAGTAGAAGGCATATCTTCGAATCCATGCGAAACAAATAGTTCAGCTTCAAATACTTTTGATATACATGATTTAGCTTCAACTGCATGTGAAACAAACGAGTTAGCTAAAAATTCATGCGAAACACATGATTCAGCTTCAAATCAATGAGAAGTAGAAGGCTCAGCGTCAAATCCATGCGATAAAATGGTTTAGCTTCATATACATATGATATACATGATTTAGCTTGAACTGCATGCGAAACAAACGAGTTAGCTTTAAAACAATGTGAAACACATGATTCAGCTTCAAATCAATGCGAAGTAGAAGGCTTAGCTTCAAATCCATGCGATGAAATGCTTTAGCTTCAAATCCATGCGAAACAAATGATTTAGATTCAGATACTTGCGATATAAGTGATATAGCTTCAAATGCCGTCGAAACTAACGAGTTAGCATCAAATCCATGCAAAACACATGATTTAGCTTCAAATCAATGCCTGTGCAGAAGGTTTAGCTTCAAATCCATGCGAAACAAATGATTTAGCTTCAAACAATTGAGATATAGCATCAAATGCAGCTGAAGCAAACGAGTTAGCTTCAAATCCAAGCGAATCACATGATTTAGCTGCAAATCAATGCGATGTAGAAGGTTTAGCTTCAAATCCATGCGAAACAAATGATTTAGCTGCAAATCAATGCGATGTAGGAGGATTAGCATCAAATCCACGCGACACAAATGATTTAGCATCAGATACATGCGATATAAGTGATATAGCTTCAAATGCAGGAGACAAACGAGTTAGCTTCAAATCCATGCAAAACACATGATTAAGCTTTAAATCAATGCGATGTAGAAGGTTTAGCTTCAAATCCATGCGACACAATTGATTTAGCTTCAGAAACTTGCGATATAAGTGATATAGCTTCAAATGCAGGCGAAACAAACGAGTTAGCATTAAATCCACGCGAAACACATGATTTAGCTTGAAATTCATGCGAAACACATGGTTTAGCTACATATTCTAACGAAACAAATGGCTTACTTTTTGATACTTGTGATAAACATGATCTAGTTTCAAATTCAGACGAAACGAACGAGTTAGCTTCAAATCCATCCGAAACACATGATTTAGCAGCAAATCAACGCGATGTAGTAGGTTCAGCTTCAAATCCATGCGAAGCCAATGATTTAGCATCAGATACTTGCGATATGAGTGATATAGCTTCAAATGCAGACGAAACAAACGAGTTAGATTCAAATCCAAGCGAAACACATGAATTAGCTTCATATCAAAGCGAAGTAGCAGGCTTAGCTTCACATCCATGCGAAACAAATGATTTAGGTTCAGATACTTGCGATATAAGTGATATAGATTCAAATGCAGGAGGAACAAACGTGATAGCCTCAAATACATGCGAAGCATGTGATTTAGCTGCAAATCAATGCGATATATAAGGTTTGCCTTCAAATACATGCGAAACAAACGATTTAGCTTCAAACACATGGGGTATAATTGATATAGCTTCAAATGCAGGGGAAACGAACGAGTTAGCATCAAATCCAGGCAAAACACATGATGTAGCTGCAAATAAATGCGATGTAGATGGTTAAGCTTCAAATCCATGCGATACACATGATTCAGCTGCAAATCAATGCGATGTAGAACGATTAGCTTCAAATCCATGCGAAACAAATGATTCAGCTTCAGATACTTGCGATATATGTGATATAGCTTCAAATGCAGACGAAACAAACGAGTTAGCTTCAAATCCATGCAAAACAAATGATTTTTCTTCAAATACTTGCGATATAAGTGATATAGCTTCAAATGCAGACAAAACAAACGAGTTAGCTACAAGTCCAAACGAAACACATGATTTAGCTTCGAATCAATGCGATGTAGAATGTTTAGCTTCAAATCCATGCGAAATAAATGATTTAGCTTGAAACACTTGGGATGTAAGAGATATAGCTTCAAATGCAGACGAATCAAACGAGTTAGCTTCAAATCCATGCGATACATTTCATTTAGCTTCAATTCGATACGAAGTAGAAGGCTTAGCATCAAATCCATGCAAAACACATGATTTAGCTTCAAATCAATGCGATGGAGAAGGTTTAGTTTCAAATTCAAGCGAAACACATGATTTAGCTTCAAATCAATGCGATGTAGAAGGTTTAGCTTCAAATCCATGCGAAATAAATGATTTAGCTTCAAACACTTGGGATGTAAGTGATATAGCATCAAATGCAGCCGAAGCAAACGAGTTAGCTTCAAATCCAAGCGAATCACATGATTTAGCTTCAAATCAATGCGATGTAGAAGGTTTAGCTTCAAATCCAAGCGAAACAAATGATTTAGATTCAAACACTTGCGATATAAGTGATATAGCTTCAAATGCAGGCGAAACTAACGAGTTAGCTTCAAATCCATGCGATGCAGAAGGTTTAGCTTCAAATCCAAGCGAAACACATGATTTAGCTTCAAATTAATACGATGTAGAAGGTTTAGCTTCAAATCCAAGCGAAACAAATGATTTAGCTTCAAACAATTGGGATATAAGTGATATAGCTTCATATGCAGGGGAAACAAACGAGCTACATCCAACTCCATGCGAAACACATGACTGAGCTTCAAACCAATGCGATGTAGAAGGCTTAGCTTCTAATCAATGCGATGTAGAAGGTTTGCCTTCAAATACATGCGAAACAAATGATTTAGCTTCAAACACATGGGGTATAATTGATATAGCTTCAAATGCAGGGGAAACGAACGAGTTAGCATCAAATCCATGCAAAACACATGATTTAGCTTCAAATCAATGCGATGCAGAAGGTTTAGCTTCAAATCCATGCGAAACAAATGATTTAGCTTCAAACAATTGAGGTATAAGTGATATAGCTTCAAATGCAGCCGAAGCAAACGAGTTAGCTTCAAATCCATGCGAATCACATGATTTAGCTTCAAATCAATGCGATGTAGAAGGTTTAGATTCAAATCCATGCGAAACAAATGATTTAGATTCAGATACTTGCGATATAAGTGATATAGCTCCAAAAGCCGTCGAAACTAACGAGTTAGCATCAAAACCATGCAAAACACATGATTTAGCTTCAAATAAATGCCTGTGCAGAAGGTTTAGCTTCAAATCCATGCGAAACAAATGATTTAGCATCAGATACTTGCGATATAACTGATATAGCTTCAAATGCAGGGGAAACAAACGAGTTAGCTTCAAATCCATGCGAAACACATGATTTAGCTTCAAATGCAAGCGAAACACATGATTTAGCTTCAAATCAATGCGAAGTAGAAGGCTTATCTTCGAATCCATGCGAAACAAATGGTTTAGCTTCAAATAGTTGTGATATACATGATTTAGCTTCAAATGCACCTGAAACAAACGTGTTAGCTTCAAATTCCAGCGAAACACATGATTCACCTTCATATCAATGCGAAGTAGAAGGCTCAGCGTCAAATCCATGCGAATCAAATGGTTTAGATTCAAATGCATGTGATATACATGATTTAGCTTCAACTGCATGCGAAACAAACGAGTTAGCTTCAAATCCATGCGATACATTTCATTTAGCTTCAATTCGATACGAAGTAGAAGGCTTAGCTACAAATCCATGCGAAACAAATGATTTAGGTTCAGATACTTGCGATATAAGTGATATAGCTTCAAATGCAGGGGAAAAAACGAGTTAGCATCAAATCCATGCAAAACACATGATTTAGCTTCAAATCAATGCGATGGAGAAGGTTTAGCTTCAAATCCAAGCGAAACAAATGATTTAGCTTCAAACAATTGGGATATAAGTGATATAGCTTCATATACAGGGGAAACAAACGAGCTACATCCAACTCCATGCGAAACACATGACTGAGCTTCAAACCAATGCGATGTAGAAGGTTTAGCTTCTAATCAATGCGATGTAGAAGGTTTAGCTTCAAATCCATGCGAACCAAATGACTTAGGTTCAGATACTTACGATATAAGTGATATAGCTTCAAATGCAGACGAAACAAACGAATTAGCTTCAAAATCCATGCGATACATATCATTTAACTTCAAATCGATACGAAGTAGAAGGCTTAGCTTCAAATCCATGCGAAAAAAAATAATTTAGATTCAAACAATTGAGATATAAGTGATATAGCTTCAAATGCAGCCGAAGCAAACGAATTAGCTTCAAATCCAAGCGAATCACATGATTTAGCTTCAAATCAATGCGATGTAGAAGATTTAGATACAAATTCATGCGAAACAAATGATTTAGCTTCAAACAATTGGGATATAAGTGATATAGCTTCAAATGCTGACGAATCAAACGAGTTAGCTTCAAAATCCATGCGATACATATCATTTAACTTCAAATCGATACGAAGTACAAGGCTTAGCTTCAAATACATGCGAAAAAAAATGATTTAGTTTCAGATACTTGCGATATAAGTGATATAGCTTCAAATGCCGTCGAAACTAACGAGTTAGCATCAAATCCATGCAAAACACATGATTTAGCTTCAAATCAATGCCTGTGCAGAAGTTTTAGCTTCAAATCCAAGCGAAACACATGATTTTGCTTCAAATCAATGCGATGTAGAAGGTTTAGCTTCAAATCCATGCGAAACAAATGATTTAGCTTCAAACACTTGCGATATAAGTGATATAGCTTCAAATGCAGGCGAAACTAACGAATTAGCTTCAAATCCATGCGATGCAGAAGGTTTAGCTTCAAATCCAAGCGAAACACATGATTTAGCTTCAAATTAATACGATGTAGAAGGTTTAGCTTCAAATCCAAGCGAAACAAATGATTTAGCTTCAAACAATTGAGATATAAGTGATATAGCTTCAAATGCTGACGAATCAAACGAGTTGGCTTCAAAATCCATGCGATACATATCATTTAACTTCAAATCGATACGAAGTAGAAGGCTTAGCTTCAAATCCATGCGAAACAAATGATTTAGATTCAGATACTTGCGATATAAGTTTTATAGCTCCAAATGCCGTCGAAACTAACGAGTTAGCATCAAATCCATGCAAAACACATGATTTAGCTTCAAATCAATGCGATGCAGAAGGTTTAGCTTCAAATCCATGCGAAACAAATGATTTAGCTTCAAACAATTGAGGTATAAGTGATATAGCTTCAAATGCAGCCGAAGCAAACGAGTTAGCTTCAAATCCAAGCGAATCACACGATTTAGCTTCAAATCAATGCGATGTAGAAGGTTTAGATTCAAATCCATGCGAAACAAATGATTTAGATTCAGATACGTGCGATATAAGTGATATAGCTCCAAAAGCCGTCGAAACTAACGAGTTAGCATCAAATCCATGCAAAACACATGATTTAGCTTCAAATAAATGCCTGTGCAGAAGGTTTAGCTTCAAATCCATGCGAAACAAATGATTTAGCTTCAAACAATTGAGATATAAGTGATATAGCTTTAAATGCAGCCGAAGCAAACCAGTTAGCTTCAAATACAAGCAAATCACATGATTTAGCTTCAAATCAATGCGATGTAGAAGGTTTAGATTCAAATCTATGCGAAACAAATGATTTAGCTTCAAACAATTGATATATAAGTGATATAGCTTCAAATGGAGACGAAACAAACGAGTTAGCTTCAAATCCATGCGATACACATGATTTAGCTGCAAATCAATGCGATGTAGAACGATTAGCTTCAA
Source organism: Megalopta genalis (assembly GCF_051020955.1). Taxonomy (NCBI): domain Eukaryota; kingdom Metazoa; phylum Arthropoda; class Insecta; order Hymenoptera; family Halictidae; genus Megalopta; species Megalopta genalis. The sequence goes on along the minus strand of NW_027476879.1, from coordinate 45,986 downwards.
ATCCATGCAAAACAAATGATTTAGCATCAGATACTTGCGATATAAGTGATATAGCTTCAAATGCAGGGGAAAAAACGAGTTAGCACCAAATCCATGCAAAACACATGATTTAGCTTCAAATCAATGCGATGCAGAAGGTTTAGCTTCAAATCCAAGCGAAACACATGATTTAGCTTAAATTAATACGATGTAGAAGGTTTAGCTTCAAATCCAAGCGAAACAAATGAGTTAGCTTCAAACAATTGGGATATAAGTGATATAGCTTCAAATGCAGGGGAAACAAACGAGCTACATCCAACTCCATGCGAAACACATGACTGAGCTTCAAACCAATGCGATGTAGAAGGCTTAGCTTCAAATCAATACGATGTAGTAGGATTAGCATCAAATCCATGCGAAATAAATGATTTAGCTTCAAACACTTGGGATGTAAGTGATATAGCTTCAAATGCAGACGAAACAAACGAGTTAGCATCATATGCAAGAGAATCACACGATTTAGCTTCAAATAAATGCGATTTAGAAGTTTTAGCTTCAAATCCATGCGTAACAAATGATTTAGCTTCAGATAATTGCGATATAAGTGATATAGCATCAAATGCGTGCGAAACGAACGAGTTAGCATCAAATCCATGCAAAATACATGATTTAGCTTCAAATCAATGCGATGGAGAAGGTTTAGTTTCAAATTCAAGCGAAACACATGATTTAGCTTCAAATCAATGCAAATGTGGAAGGTTTAGCTTCAAATCCATGCGAAATAAATGATTTAGCTTCAAATCAATGCGAAGTAGAAGGCTTATCTTCGAATCCATGCGAAACAAATGATTTAGTTTCAGATGCTATCGATATAAGTGATATAGCTTCAAATTCAGACGAAACAAACGAGTTAGCTTCAAATTCAAGCGAAAAACATGATTCCGCTTCTAATCAATGCGAAGTAGAAGGCTTACCTTCAAATCCATACGATCAAAAGCTTTAGCTTCAAATACTTTTGATATACATGATTTAGCTTCAACTGCATGTGAAACAAACGAGTTAGCTTCAAATCCATGCGAAACACATGATTTAGCTTCAAATGCATGCGAAACACATGATTTATCTTCAAATCAATGCGAAGTAGAAGGTTTAGCTTCAAATCCTTGCGAAACACATGATTTAGCTTCAAATCAATGCGAAGTAGAAGGCTTATCTTCGAATCCATGCGAAACAAATGGTTTAGCTTCAAATAGTTGTGATATACATGATTTAGCTTCAAATGCACCTGAAACAAACGTGTTAGCTTCAAATTCCAGCGAAACACATGATTCACCTTCATATCAATGCGAAGGAGAAGGCTCAGCGTCAAATCCATGCGAATCAAATGGTTTAGATTCAAATGCATGTGATATACATGATTTAGCTTCAACTGCATGCGAAACAAACGAGTTAGCTTCAAATCCATGCGATACATTTCATTTAGCTTCAATTCGATACGAAGTAGAAGGCTTAGCTACAAATCCATGCGAAACAAATGATTTAGGTTCAGATACTTGCGATATAAGTGATATAGCTTCAAATGCAGGGGAAAAACGAGTTAGCATCAAATCCATGCAAAACACATGATTTAGCTTCAAATCAATGCGATGGAGAAGGTTTAGCTTCAAATCCATGCGAAACAAATGATTTAGTTTCAGAAACTTTGCGATATAAGTGATATAGCTTCAAATGCAGACGAAGCAAACGAGTTAGCTTCAAATCCATGCGAAACACATGACTGAGTTTCAAACCAATGCGATGTGGAAGGCTTAGGTTCAAATCAATGCGATGTAGTAGGATTAGCTTCAAATCCATGCGAAATAAATGATTTAGCTTCAAACACTTGGGATGTAAGTGATATAGCTTTAAGTGCAGACGAATCAAACGAGTTAGCTTCAAATCCATGCGATACATTTCATTTATCTTCAAATTGATACGAAGTAGAAGGCTTAGCTTCAAATCCATGCGAAACCAATGATTTAGCTTCAGATACTTGCGATATAAGTGATATAGCTTCAAATGGAGACGAAACAAACGAGTTAGCTTCATATGCTAGAGAATCACACGATTTAGCTGCAAATCAATGCGATGTAGAAGGTTTAGCTTCAAATCCATGCGAAACAAATGATTTAGCTGCAAATCAATGCGATGTAGGAGGATTAGCATCAAATCCACGCGACACAAATGATTTAGCATCAGATACATGCGATATAAGTGATATAGCTTCAAATGCAGGAGACAAACGAGTTAGCTTCAAATCCATGCAAAACACATGATTAAGCTTTAAATCAATGCGATGTAGAAGGTTTAGCTTCAAATCCATGCGACACAATTGATTTAGCTTCAGAAACTTGCGATATAAGTGATATAGCTTCAAATGCAGGCGAAACAAACGAGTTAGCATTAAATCCACGCGAAACACATGATTTAGCTTGAAATTCATGCGAAACACATGGTTTAGCTACATATTCTAACGAAACAAATGGCTTACTTTTTGATACTTGTGATAAACATGATCTAGTTTCAAATTCAGACGAAACGAACGAGTTAGCTTCAAATCCATCCGAAACACATGATTTAGCAGCAAATCAACGCGATGTAGTAGGTTCAGCTTCAAATCCATGCGAAGCCAATGATTTAGCATCAGATACTTGCGATATGAGTGATATAGCTTCAAATGCAGACGAAACAAACGAGTTAGATTCAAATCCAAGCGAAACACATGAATTAGCTTCATATCAAAGCGAAGTAGCAGGCTTAGCTTCACATCCATGCGAAACAAATGATTTAGGTTCAGATACTTGCGATATAAGTGATATAGATTCAAATGCAGGAGGAACAAACGTGATAGCCTCAAATACATGCGAAGCATGTGATTTAGCTGCAAATCAATGCGATATATAAGGTTTGCCTTCAAATACATGCGAAACAAACGATTTAGCTTCAAACACATGGGGTATAATTGATATAGCTTCAAATGCAGGGGAAACGAACGAGTTAGCATCAAATCCAGGCAAAACACATGATGTAGCTGCAAATAAATGCGATGTAGATGGTTAAGCTTCAAATCCATGCGATACACATGATTCAGCTGCAAATCAATGCGATGTAGAACGATTAGCTTCAAATCCATGCGAAACAAATGATTCAGCTTCAGATACTTGCGATATATGTGATATAGCTTCAAATGCAGACGAAACAAACGAGTTAGCTTCAAATCCATGCAAAACAAATGATTTTTCTTCAAATACTTGCGATATAAGTGATATAGCTTCAAATGCAGACAAAACAAACGAGTTAGCTACAAGTCCAAACGAAACACATGATTTAGCTTCGAATCAATGCGATGTAGAATGTTTAGCTTCAAATCCATGCGAAATAAATGATTTAGCTTGAAACACTTGGGATGTAAGAGATATAGCTTCAAATGCAGACGAATCAAACGAGTTAGCTTCAAATCCATGCGATACATTTCATTTAGCTTCAATTCGATACGAAGTAGAAGGCTTAGCATCAAATCCATGCAAAACACATGATTTAGCTTCAAATCAATGCGATGGAGAAGGTTTAGTTTCAAATTCAAGCGAAACACATGATTTAGCTTCAAATCAATGCGATGTAGAAGGTTTAGCTTCAAATCCATGCGAAATAAATGATTTAGCTTCAAACACTTGGGATGTAAGTGATATAGCATCAAATGCAGCCGAAGCAAACGAGTTAGCTTCAAATCCAAGCGAATCACATGATTTAGCTTCAAATCAATGCGATGTAGAAGGTTTAGCTTCAAATCCAAGCGAAACAAATGATTTAGATTCAAACACTTGCGATATAAGTGATATAGCTTCAAATGCAGGCGAAACTAACGAGTTAGCTTCAAATCCATGCGATGCAGAAGGTTTAGCTTCAAATCCAAGCGAAACACATGATTTAGCTTCAAATTAATACGATGTAGAAGGTTTAGCTTCAAATCCAAGCGAAACAAATGATTTAGCTTCAAACAATTGGGATATAAGTGATATAGCTTCATATGCAGGGGAAACAAACGAGCTACATCCAACTCCATGCGAAACACATGACTGAGCTTCAAACCAATGCGATGTAGAAGGCTTAGCTTCTAATCAATGCGATGTAGAAGGTTTGCCTTCAAATACATGCGAAACAAATGATTTAGCTTCAAACACATGGGGTATAATTGATATAGCTTCAAATGCAGGGGAAACGAACGAGTTAGCATCAAATCCATGCAAAACACATGATTTAGCTTCAAATCAATGCGATGCAGAAGGTTTAGCTTCAAATCCATGCGAAACAAATGATTTAGCTTCAAACAATTGAGGTATAAGTGATATAGCTTCAAATGCAGCCGAAGCAAACGAGTTAGCTTCAAATCCATGCGAATCACATGATTTAGCTTCAAATCAATGCGATGTAGAAGGTTTAGATTCAAATCCATGCGAAACAAATGATTTAGATTCAGATACTTGCGATATAAGTGATATAGCTCCAAAAGCCGTCGAAACTAACGAGTTAGCATCAAAACCATGCAAAACACATGATTTAGCTTCAAATAAATGCCTGTGCAGAAGGTTTAGCTTCAAATCCATGCGAAACAAATGATTTAGCATCAGATACTTGCGATATAACTGATATAGCTTCAAATGCAGGGGAAACAAACGAGTTAGCATCAAATCCATGCAAAATACATGATTTAGCTACAAATCAATGCGATGGAGAAGGTTTAGTTTCAAATTCAAGCGAAACACATGATTTAGCTTCAAATCAATGCAAATGTGGAAGGTTTAGCTTCAAATCCATGCGAAATAAATGATTTAGCTTCAAATCAATGCGAAGTAGAAGGCTTATCTTCGAATCCATGCGAAACAAATGATTTAGTTTCAGATGCTATCGATATAAGTGATATAGCTTCAAATTCAGACGAAACAAACGAGTTAGCTTCAAATTCAAGCGAAAAACATGATTCCGCTTCTAATCAATGCGAAGTAGAAGGCTTACCTTCAAATCCATACGATCAAAAGCTTTAGCTTCAAATACTTTTGATATACATGATTTAGCTTCAACTGCATGTGAAACAAACGAGTTAGCTTCAAATCCATGCGAAACACATGATTTAGCTTCAAATGCAAGCGAAACACATGATTTATCTTCAAATCAATGCGAAGTAGAAGGTTTAGCTTCAAATCCTTGCGAAACACATGATTTAGCTTCAAATCAATGCGAAGTAGAAGGCTTATCTTCGAATCCATGCGAAACAAATGGTTTAGCTTCAAATAGTTGTGATATACATGATTTAGCTTCAAATGCACCTGAAACAAACGTGTTAGCTTCAAATTCCAGCGAAACACATGATTCACCTTCATATCAATGCGAAGTAGAAGGCTCAGCGTCAAATCCATGCGAATCAAATGGTTTAGATTCAAATGCATGTGATATACATGATTTAGCTTCAACTGCATGCGAAACAAACGAGTTAGCTTCAAATCCATGCGATACATTTCATTTAGCTTCAATTCGATACGAAGTAGAAGGCTTAGCTACAAATCCATGCGAAACAAATGATTTAGGTTCAGATACTTGCGATATAAGTGATATAGCTTCAAATGCAGGGGAAAAAACGAGTTAGCATCAAATCCATGCAAAACACATGATTTAGCTTCAAATCAATGCGATGGAGAAGGTTTAGCTTCAAATCCAAGCGAAACAAATGATTTAGCTTCAAACAATTGGGATATAAGTGATATAGCTTCATATACAGGGGAAACAAACGAGCTACATCCAACTCCATGCGAAACACATGACTGAGCTTCAAACCAATGCGATGTAGAAGGTTTAGCTTCTAATCAATGCGATGTAGAAGGTTTAGCTTCAAATCCATGCGAACCAAATGACTTAGGTTCAGATACTTACGATATAAGTGATATAGCTTCAAATGCAGACGAAACAAACGAATTAGCTTCAAAATCCATGCGATACATATCATTTAACTTCAAATCGATACGAAGTAGAAGGCTTAGCTTCAAATCCATGCGAAAAAAAATAATTTAGATTCAAACAATTGAGATATAAGTGATATAGCTTCAAATGCAGCCGAAGCAAACGAATTAGCTTCAAATCCAAGCGAATCACATGATTTAGCTTCAAATCAATGCGATGTAGAAGATTTAGATACAAATTCATGCGAAACAAATGATTTAGCTTCAAACAATTGGGATATAAGTGATATAGCTTCAAATGCTGACGAATCAAACGAGTTAGCTTCAAAATCCATGCGATACATATCATTTAACTTCAAATCGATACGAAGTACAAGGCTTAGCTTCAAATACATGCGAAAAAAAATGATTTAGTTTCAGATACTTGCGATATAAGTGATATAGCTTCAAATGCCGTCGAAACTAACGAGTTAGCATCAAATCCATGCAAAACACATGATTTAGCTTCAAATCAATGCCTGTGCAGAAGTTTTAGCTTCAAATCCAAGCGAAACACATGATTTTGCTTCAAATCAATGCGATGTAGAAGGTTTAGCTTCAAATCCATGCGAAACAAATGATTTAGCTTCAAACACTTGCGATATAAGTGATATAGCTTCAAATGCAGGCGAAACTAACGAATTAGCTTCAAATCCATGCGATGCAGAAGGTTTAGCTTCAAATCCAAGCGAAACACATGATTTAGCTTCAAATTAATACGATGTAGAAGGTTTAGCTTCAAATCCAAGCGAAACAAATGATTTAGCTTCAAACAATTGAGATATAAGTGATATAGCTTCAAATGCTGACGAATCAAACGAGTTGGCTTCAAAATCCATGCGATACATATCATTTAACTTCAAATCGATACGAAGTAGAAGGCTTAGCTTCAAATCCATGCGAAACAAATGATTTAGATTCAGATACTTGCGATATAAGTTTTATAGCTCCAAATGCCGTCGAAACTAACGAGTTAGCATCAAATCCATGCAAAACACATGATTTAGCTTCAAATCAATGCGATGCAGAAGGTTTAGCTTCAAATCCATGCGAAACAAATGATTTAGCTTCAAACAATTGAGGTATAAGTGATATAGCTTCAAATGCAGCCGAAGCAAACGAGTTAGCTTCAAATCCAAGCGAATCACACGATTTAGCTTCAAATCAATGCGATGTAGAAGGTTTAGATTCAAATCCATGCGAAACAAATGATTTAGATTCAGATACGTGCGATATAAGTGATATAGCTCCAAAAGCCGTCGAAACTAACGAGTTAGCATCAAATCCATGCAAAACACATGATTTAGCTTCAAATAAATGCCTGTGCAGAAGGTTTAGCTTCAAATCCATGCGAAACAAATGATTTAGCTTCAAACAATTGAGATATAAGTGATATAGCTTTAAATGCAGCCGAAGCAAACCAGTTAGCTTCAAATACAAGCAAATCACATGATTTAGCTTCAAATCAATGCGATGTAGAAGGTTTAGATTCAAATCTATGCGAAACAAATGATTTAGCTTCAAACAATTGAGATATAAGTGATATAGCTTCAAATGGAGACGAAACAAACGAGTTAGCTTCAAATCCATGCGATACACATGATTTAGCTGCAAATCAATGCGATGTAGAACGATTAGCTTCAAATCCATGCAAAACAAATGATTTAGCATCAGATACTTGCGATATAAGTGATATAGCTTCAAATGCAGGGGAAAAAACGAGTTAGCACCAAATCCATGCAAAACACATGATTTAGCTTCAAATCAATGCGATGCAGAAGGTTTAGCTTCAAATCCAAGCGAAACACATGATTTAGCTTAAATTAATACGATGTAGAAGGTTTAGCTTCAAATCCAAGCGAAACAAATGAGTTAGCTTCAAACAATTGGGATATAAGTGATATAGCTTCAAATGCAGGGGAAACAAACGAGCTACATCCAACTCCATGCGAAACACATGACTGAGCTTCAAACCAATGCGATGTAGAAGGCTTAGCTTCAAATCAATACGATGTAGTAGGATTAGCATCAAATCCATGCGAAATAAATGATTTAGCTTCAAACACTTGGGATGTAAGTGATATAGCTTCAAATGCAGACGAAACAAACGAGTTAGCATCATATGCAAGAGAATCACACGATTTAGCTTCAAATAAATGCGATTTAGAAGTTTTAGCTTCAAATCCATGCGTAACAAATGATTTAGCTTCAGATAATTGCGATATAAGTGATATAGCATCAAATGCGTGCGAAACGAACGAGTTAGCATCAAATCCATGCAAAATACATGATTTAGCTTCAAATCAATGCGATGGAGAAGGTTTAGTTTCAAATTCAAGCGAAACACATGATTTAGCTTCAAATCAATGCAAATGTGGAAGGTTTAGCTTCAAATCCATGCGAAATAAATGATTTAGCTTCAAATCAATGCGAAGTAGAAGGCTTATCTTCGAATCCATGCGAAACAAATGATTTAGTTTCAGATGCTATCGATATAAGTGATATAGCTTCAAATTCAGACGAAACAAACGAGTTAGCTTCAAATTCAAGCGAAAAACATGATTCCGCTTCTAATCAATGCGAAGTAGAAGGCTTACCTTCAAATCCATACGATCAAAAGCTTTAGCTTCAAATACTTTTGATATACATGATTTAGCTTCAACTGCATGTGAAACAAACGAGTTAGCTTCAAATCCATGCGAAACACATGATTTAGCTTCAAATGCAAGCGAAACACATGATTTATCTTCAAATCAATGCGAAGTAGAAGGTTTAGCTTCAAATCCTTGCGAAACACATGATTTAGCTTCAAATCAATGCGAAGTAGAAGGCTTATCTTCGAATCCATGCGAAACAAATGGTTTAGCTTCAAATAGTTGTGATATACATGATTTAGCTTCAAATGCACCTGAAACAAACGTGTTAGCTTCAAATTCCAGCGAAACACATGATTCACCTTCATATCAATGCGAAGTAGAAGGCTCAGCGTCAAATCCATGCGAATCAAATGGTTTAGATTCAAATGCATGTGATATACATGATTTAGCTTCAACTGCATGCGAAACAAACGAGTTAGCTTCAAATCCATGCGATACATTTCATTTAGCTTCAATTCGATACGAAGTAGAAGGCTTAGCTACAAATCCATGCGAAACAAATGATTTAGGTTCAGATACTTGCGATATAAGTGATATAGCTTCAAATGCTGGGGAAAAAACGAGTTAGCATCAAATCCATGCAAAACACATGATTTAGCTTCAAATCAATGCGATGGAGAAGGTTTAGCTTCAAATCCAAGCGAAACAAATGATTTAGCTTCAAACAATTGGGATATAAGTGATATAGCTTCATATACAGGGGAAACAAACGAGCTACATCCAACTCCATGCGAAACACATGACTGAGCTTCAAACCAATGCGATGTAGAAGGTTTAGCTTCTAATCAATGCGATGTAGAAGGTTTAGCTTCAAATCCATGCGAACCAAATGACTTAGGTTCAGATACTTACGATATAAGTGATATAGCTTCAAATGCAGACGAAACAAACGAATTAGCTTCAAAATCCATGCGATACATATCATTTAACTTCAAATCGATACGAAGTAGAAGGCTTAGCTTCAAATCCATGCGAAAAAAAATAATTTAGATTCAAACAATTGAGATATAAGTGATATAGCTTCAAATGCAGCCGAAGCAAACGAATTAGCTTCAAATCCAAGCGAATCACATGATTTAGCTTCAAATCAATGCGATGTAGAAGATTTAGATACAAATTCATGCGAAACAAATGATTTAGCTTCAAACAATTGGGATATAAGTGATATAGCTTCAAATGCTGACGAATCAAACGAGTTAGCTTCAAAATCCATGCGATACATATCATTTAACTTCAAATCGATACGAAGTACAAGGCTTAGCTTCAAATACATGCGAAAAAAAATGATTTAGTTTCAGATACTTGCGATATAAGTGATAGAGCTTCAAATGCCGTCGAAACTAACGAGTTAGCATCAAATCCATGCAAAACACATGATTTAGCTTCAAATCAATGCCTGTGCAGAAGTTTTAGCTTCAAATCCAAGCGAAACACATGATTTTGCTTCAAATCAATGCGATGTAGAAGGTTTAGCTTCAAATCCATGCGAAACAAATGATTTAGCTTCAAACACTTGCGATATAAGTGATATAGCTTCAAATGCAGGCGAAACTAACGAATTAGCTTCAAATCCATGCGATGCAGAAGGTTTAGCTTCAAATCCAAGCGAAACACATGATTTAGCTTCAAATTAATACGATGTAGAAGGTTTAGCTTCAAATCCAAGCGAAACAAATGATTTAGCTTCAAACAATTGAGATATAAGTGATATAGCTTCAAATGCTGACGAATCAAACGAGTTGGCTTCAAAATCCATGCGATACATATCATTTAACTTCAAATCGATACGAAGTAGAAGGCTTAGCTTCAAATCCATGCGAAACAAATGATTTAGATTCAGATACTTGCGATATAAGTTTTATAGCTCCAAATGCCGTCGAAACTAACGAGTTAGCATCAAATCCATGCAAAACACATGATTTAGCTTCAAATCAATGCGATGCAGAAGGTTTAGCTTCAAATCCATGCGAAACAAATGATTTAGCTTCAAACAATTGAGGTATAAGTGATATAGCTTCAAATGCAGCCGAAGCAAACGAGTTAGCTTCAAATCCAAGCGAATCACATGATTTAGCTTCAAATCAATGCGATGTAGAAGGTTTAGATTCAAATCCATGCGAAACAAATGATTTAGATTCAGATACGTGCGATATAAGTGATATAGCTCCAAAAGCCGTCGAAACTAACGAGTTAGCATCAAATCCATGCAAAACACATGATTTAGCTTCAAATAAATGCCTGTGCAGAAGGTTTAGCTTCAAATCCATGCGAAACAAATGATTTAGCTTCAAACAATTGAGATATAAGTGATATAGCTTTAAATGCAGCCGAAGCAAACCAGTTAGCTTCAAATACAAGCAAATCACATGATTTAGCTTCAAATCAATGCGATGTAGAAGGTTTAGATTCAAATCTATGCGAAACAAATGATTTAGCTTCAAACAATTGAGATATAAGTGATATAGCTTCAAATGGAGACGAAACAAACGAGTTAGCTTCAAATCCATGCGATACACATGATTTAGCTGCAAATCAATGCGATGTAGAACGATTAGCTTCAAATCCATGCGAAACAAATGATTCAGCTTCAGATACTTGCGATATATGTGATATAGCTTCAAATGCAGACGAAACAAACGAGTTAGCTTCAAATCCATGCAAAACACATGATTTTTCTTCAAATACTTGCGATATAAGTGATATAGCTTCAAATGCAGACCAAACAAACGAGTTAGCTACAAGTCCAAACGAAACACATGATTTAGCTTCGAATCAATGCGATGTAGAATGTTTAGCTTCAAATCCATGCTACACACATGATTTAGCTTCAAATCAATGCGAAGTAGAAGGCTTATCTTCGAATCCATGCGAAACAAATGATTTAGTTTCAGATGCTATCGATATAAGTGATATAGCTTCAAATTCAGACGAAACAAACGAGTTAGCTTCAAATTCAAGCGAAAAACATGATTCCGCTTCTAATCAATGCGAAGTAGAAGGCTTACCTTCAAATCCATACGATCAAAAGCTTTAGCTTCAAATACTTTTGATATACATGATTTAGCTTCAACTGCATGTGAAACAAACGAGTTAGCTTCAAATCCATGCGAAACACATGATTTAGCTTCAAATGCATGCGAAACACATGATTTATCTTCAAATCAATGCGAAGTAGAAGGTTTAGCTTCAAATCCTTGCGAAACACATGATTTAACTTCAAATCAATGCGAAGTAGAAGGCTTATCTTCGAATCCATGCGAAACAAATGGTTTAGCTTCAAATAGTTGTGATATACATGATTTAGCTTCAAATGCACCTGAAACAAACGTGTTAGCTTCAAATTCCAGCGAAACACATGATTCACCTTCATATCAATGCGAAGGAGAAGGCTCAGCGTCAAATCCATGCGAATCAAATGGTTTAGATTCAAATGCATGTGATATACATGATTTAGCTTCAACTGCATGCGAAACAAACGAGTTAGCTTCAAATCCATGCGATACATTTCATTTAGCTTCAATTCGATACGAAGTAGAAGGCTTAGCTACAAATCCATGCGAAACAAATGATTTAGGTTCAGATACTTGCGATATAAGTGATATAGCTTCAAATGCAGGGGAAAAACGAGTTAGCATCAAATCCATGCAAAACATATGATTTAGCTTCAAATCAATGCGATGGAGAAGGTTTAGCTTCAAATCCATGCGAAACAAATGATTTAGTTTCAGAAACTTTGCGATATAAGTGATATAGCTTCAAATGCAGACGAAGCAAACGAGTTAGCTTCAAATCCATGCGAAACACATGACTGAGTTTCAAACCAATGCGATGTGGAAGGCTTAGGTTCAAATCAATGCGATGTAGTAGGATTAGCTTCAAATCCATGCGAAATAAATGATTTAGCTTCAAACACTTGGGATGTAAGTGATATAGCTTTAAGTGCAGACGAATCAAACGAGTTAGCTTCAAATCCATGCGATACATTTCATTTATCTTCAAATTGATACGAAGTAGAAGGCTTAGCTTCAAATCCATGCGAAACCAATGATTTAGCTTCAGATACTTGCGATATAAGTGATATAGCTTCAAATGGAGACGAAACAAACGAGTTAGCTTCATATGCAAGAGAATCACACGATTTAGCTTCAAATAAATGCGATTTAGAAGTTTTAGCTTCAAATCCATGCGTAACAAATGATTTAGCTTCAGATACTTGCGATATAAGTGATATAGCATCAAATGCGGGCGAAACGAACGAGTTAGCTTCAAATCCATGCTAAGGAAATGATTTAGCTGAAAATCAATGCGATGTAGAAGGTTTAGATTCAAATCCATGCGAAACAAATGATTTAGCATCAGATGCTATCGATATAAGTGATATAGCTTCAAATTCAGACGAAACAAACGAGTTAGCTTCAAATTCAAGCGAAAAACATGATTCCGCTTCTAATCAATGCGAAGTAGAAGGCTTACCTTCAAATCCATACGATCAAATGCTTTAGCTTCAAATACTTGTGATATACATGATTTAGCTTCAACTGCATGCGAACCAAACGAGATAGCTTCAAATCCAAGCCAAAGACATGATATAGCTTCAAATCAGTGGGAAGTAGAAGGCTTATCTTCAAATCCATGCGAAACAAATAGTTCAGCTTCAAATACTTTTGATACACATGATTTAGCTTCAACTGCATGTGAAACAAACGAGATAGCTTCAAATCCATGCGAAACAAATGATTTAGCTTCAAACAATTGAGATATAAGTGATATAGCTTCAAATGCTGACGAATCAAACGAGTTAGCTTCAAAATCCATGCGATACATATCATTTAACTTCAAATCGATACGAAGTAGAAGGCTTAGCTTCAAATCCATGCGAAACAAATGATTTAGATTCAGATACTTGCGATATAAGTTTTATAGCTCCAAATGCCGTCGAAACTAACGAGTTAGCATCAAATCCATGCAAAACACATGATTTAGCTTCAAATCAATGCGATGTAAAAAGGTTTAGCTTCAAATACATGCGAACCAAATGGCTTAGGTTCAGATACTTGCGATATAAGTGATATAGCTTCAAATGCAGAAGAAACAAACGAGTTAGCTTCACATCCTAGCGAAACACATGATCTAGCTCCAAATCAGTGCGAAGTAGAAGGCTTAGCTTCAAATCCATGCGAAACAAATGATTTAGCTTCAGATACTTTGCGATATAAGTGATATAGCTTCAAATGCAGACGAAGCAAACGAGTTAGCTTCAAATCCATGCGAAACACATGATTTAGCTGTAAATCCATGCGATGTAGAAGATTTAGCTTCAAATCCATGCAAAACAAATTATTTAGCATCAGATACTTGCGATATAAGTGATATAGCTTCAAATGCAGGGGAAAAAAACGAGTTAGCATCAAATCCATGCAAAACACATGATTTAGCTACAAATCAATGCGATGCAGAAGGTTTAGCTTCAAATCCAAGCGAAACACATGATTTAGCTTCAAATTAATACGATGTAGAAGGTTTAGCTTCAAATCCAAGCGAAACAAATGAGTTAGCTTCAAACAATTGGGATATAAGTGATATAGCTTCAAATGCAGGGGAAACAAACGAGCTACATCCAACTCCATGCGAAACACATGACTGAGCTTCAAACCAATGCGATGTAGAAGGCTTAGCTTCAAATCAATGCGATGTAGTAGGATTAGCATCAAATCCATGCGAAACAAATGATTTTGCTTCAAACACTTGCGATATAAGTGATGTAGCGACAAATGCAGACGAAACAAACGAGCTACCTTCAACTCCATGCGAAACATATGACTGAGCTTCAAACCAATGCGATGTAGAAGGTGTAGCTTCAAATTAATGCGATGTGAAGGTTTTGCTTCAAATCCATGCGAAACCAATGTTTTAGCTTCAGATACTTGCGATGTAAGTGATATAGCTTCAAATTCAGACGAAACGAACGAGTTAGCTTCAAAACCAAGAGAGTCACATGATTTAGCTTCAAATCAATGCGACTTATTAGGTTCAGCTTCAAATGCATGCGAAACAAATGATTTAGCTTCAGATACTTGCGATATAAGTGATATAGCTTCAAATGCAGACGAAACAAACGAGTTAGCTTCAGATATTTGCGATATAAGTGATATAGCTTCAAATGCAGACGAAACAAACGAGTTAGCTTCAAATCCATGCTAAACACATGATTTTTCTTCAAATACTTGCGATATAAGTGATGTAGCGACAAATGCAGACGAAACAAACGAGCTACCTTCAACTCCATGCGAAACATATGACTGAGCTTCAAACCAATGCGATGTAGAAGGTGTAGCTTCAAATTAATGCGATGTGAAGGTTTAGCTTCAAATCCATGCGAAACCAATGATTTAGCTTCAGATACTTTCGATGTAAGTGATATAGCTTCAAATTCAGACGAAACAAATGAGTTAGCTTCAAAATCCATGTGAAACACATCATTTAGCTTTAAATCTATGCGACGTAGAAGGCTTAGCTTCAAATCCATGCGACACAAATGATTAAGCTTCAGATACTTGCGATATAAGTGATATAGCTTCAAGTGCAGACGACTCAAACGAGTTAGCTTCAAATTCAAGCGAAGCACATGATTTATCTTCAAATTCATGCGAAACACGTGGTTTAGCTTCATATTCTTGCGAAACAAATGGTTTAGCTTCAGATACTTGTGATAAACATGATTTAGCTTCAACTGCATGTGAAACAAACGTGTTAGCATCAAATCCAAGCGAATCAAATGACTTAGTTTCAAATCAATGCGAAGTTGAAGGCTTAGCTTCAAATCCATGCGAAATAAATGAGTTACCTTCAAATACTTGCGATATATATGAAACAGCTTCAAATGCAGGCGAAACAAACGCGTTAAATTGAAATCCATGGAAATACATGATTTAACTTCACATCAAAGCGGAGTAGAATGTTTAGCTCCAAATCCATGCGAAATAAATGATTTACCTTCAAATACTTTCGGTATAAATGAAACAGCATCAAATGCAGGAGAAACAAACGAGTTAGCTCCAATTCCATGCAAAACAGGTGATCAAACTTCAAATCAATGCGAACTAGATATCTCAGCTTCAAATGCATGCGAAACAAATGATTTAGCTTCAGATACATGCGATATAAGTGATATAGCTTCAAATGCAGACGAATCAAACGAGTTAGCTTCAAAATCTATCGGATACACGTGAATTAGCTTGAAATCAATGCGGAGTAGAAGTCTGAGCTTCAAATCCAGGCGAAACAAATGATTTAGGTTCAGATAATTGCGATATAAGTGATATAGTTGCAAATGCAGGAGGAACAAACTAGTTAGCTCCAAATCCATGCGACACAAATGATTTAGCTTCAAATCAATGCGATGTAGAAGGATTAGCTTCAAATCCATGCGAAACAAATGATTTAGCTTCAAATCAATGCGATGTAGAAGGTTTAGCTTCAAATCCATGCGAAACAAATGATTTTGCTTCAAACACTTGGGATATAAGTGATATAGCTTCAAATGCAGACGGAACAAACGAGTTAGCTTCAAAATCCATGTGAAACACATCATTTAGCTTTAAATCGATGCGAAGTAGAAGGCTTAGCTTCAAATCCATGCGAAACAAATGATTTAGCTTCAGATACTTGCGATATAAGTGATGTAGCGACAAATGCAGACGAAACAAACGCGCTACCTTCAACTCCATGCGTAACATATGACTGAGCTTCAAACCAATGCGATGTAGAATGTGTAGCTTCAAATTAATGCGATGTGAAGGTTTAGCTTCAAATCGATGCGAAACCAATGATTTAGCTTCAGATACTTGCGATGTAAGTGATATAGCTTCAAATTCAGACGTAACGAACGAGTTAGCTTCAAAACCAAGAGAATCAGATGATTTAGCTTCAAATCAATGCGACTTATTAGGTTCAGCTTCAAATGCATTCGAAACAAATGATTTAGCTTCAAACACTTGGAATATGAGTGATATAGCTTCAAATGCAGACGAAACAAATGAGTTAGCTTCGTTAGGCTTTAAATCGATGCGACGTAGAAGGCTTAGCTTCAAATCCATGCGACACAAATGATTTAGCTTCAAATACTTTCGGTATAAATGAAACAGCATCAAATGCAGGAGAAACAAACGAGTTAGCTCCAATTCCATGCAAAACACGTGATCAAACTTCAAATCAATGCGAACTAGATATCTCAGCTTCAAATGCATGCGAAACAAATGATTTAGCTTCAGATACATGCGATATAAGTGATATAGCTTCAAATGCAGACGAATCAAACGAGTTAGCTTCAAAATCTATCGGATACACGTGAATTAGCTTGAAATCAATGCGGAGTAGAAGTCTGAGCTTCAAATCCAGGCGAAACAAATGATTTAGGTTCAGATACTTGCGATATAAGTGATATAGTTTCAAATGCAGGAGGAACAAACTAGTTAGCACCAAATCAATGCGACACAAATGATTTAGCTTCAAATTAATGCGATGTAGAAGGATTAGCTTCAAATCCATGCGAAACAAATGATTCGGCTTCAAATCAATGCGATGTAGAAGGTTTAGCTTCAAATCCATGCGAAACAAATGATTTTGCTTCAAACACTTGGGATATAAGTTATATAGCTTCAAATGCAGATGGAACAAACGAGTTAGCTTCAAAATCCATGTGAAACACATCATTTAGCTTTAAATCGATGCGAAGTAGAAGGCTTAGCTTCAAATCCATGCGAAACAAATGATTTAGCTTCAGATACTTGCGATATAAGTGATATAGATTCAAATGCACGAGAAACAAACGAGTTAGCTTCAAATCCATGCGAAATACATGATTCAGCTTCAAATCAATGCAAATCAAATGGTTTAGCTTCAGAGACTTGCGACATAAATGATATAGCTTCAAATGCGGGCGAAACAAACAAGTAAAATGAAACACATGATTTTGCTTCAAATCAATTCGAAGTAGAAGGATTAGCACCAAATCCATGCGAAACAAATGGTTTAGCTACAAATACTTGTGATATACGTTATTTATATTCAACTGCATGCGCAACAAACGAATTAGCTTAAATCCATGCGAAACACATGATTTAGCTTCAAATCAATGCGAAGTAGAATGCTCAGCTTCAAATCCATGCGAATCAAATGGTTTAGCTTCAAATGCGAGTGATATACATGACTTAGCTTCAACTGCATGCGAAACAAACGAGTTAGCTTCAAATCCAAGCGAATCACATGATTTAGCTTCAAATCAATATGAAGTAGAAGGCTTAACTTCGAATCCATGCGAAACAAATAGTTTAGATTTAAATACTTGTGATATACATGATTTAGCTTCAAATGGAGACCAAACAAACGAGTTAGCTTCAAATCCATGCGAATCAAATGGATTAGCTTCAAATACATGTGTTATACATGATTTAGCTGCAACTGCATGCGAAACAAACGAGTTAGCTTCAAATCCAAGCGAAACACATGCTTCAGCTTCAATTCAATACGAAGTAGAAGGCTGATTTTCGAATCCATGCGAAACAAATGGTTTAGATTCAAATCAATACGAAGTAGAAGGATTAGCATCAAATCCATTCAAAACACATGATTTATCTTCAAATCAATGCGAAGTAGAAGGCTAAGCTAAAAATCCATGCGAAACGTATAGTTTGGAATCAAATACTTGTTTTATACATGATTTAGCTTCAACTGCGTGTGAAACAAACGTGTTGGCTTCAAATTCAAGCAAAACACATTATTCAGCTTCAAATCAATGCGAAGTAGAAGGCTCAGCGTCAAACCCATGCGAATCAAATGGTTTAGCTTCAAATACATGTGATATACATGATTTAGCTTCAATTGCATGTGAAACAAACGTGTTAGCTTCAAATTCAAGCAAAACACATGATTCAGCTTCAAATCAATGCGAAGTAGAAGGCTCAGCGTCAAATCCATGCGAATCAAATGGTTTAGCTTCAAACACATGTTAAATACATGATTTAGCTTCAACTGCATGCGAAACAAACGAGTTAGCTTCAAATCCAAGCGAAACACATGATTTAGCTTCAAATCAATATGAAGTAGAAGGCTTAACTTCGAATCCATGCGAAACAAATGATTTAGCTTCAAATACTTGTGATATACATGATTTAGCTTCAAATGCATGCGAGACAAGCGAGTTTGTTGTAAATCCATGCGAAACACATGATTTAACTACCAATCAATGCGAAGTAGAAGTCTTATCTTCGAATCCATGCGAAACAAATAGTTTAGATTTAAATACTTGTGATATACATGATTTACCTTCAAATGGAGGCCAAACAAACGAGTTAGCTCCAAATCCATGCGAAACACATGATTTAGCTTCAAATTCATTCGAAACACATGGTTTAGCTTAATATTAATAGGAAACAAATGGTCCAGCTTCAAATACTTGTGAAATATATGATTTAGCTTCAACTGCACCTGAAACAAACGTGTTAGCTTCAAATTCAAGAGAAAAACATGATTCAGCTTCAAATCAATGCGAAGTAGAAGGCTTAGCTTCAAATCCAAGCGAAACAAATGATTTAGATTCAGATACTTGCGATATAAGTGATATAGCTTCAAATGCAGCGGAAACAAACGAGTTAGCATCAAATCCATGCAAAACACATGATTTAGTTTCAGATACTTTCTATGTAAGTGATATAGCTTCAAATGCACACGATACAAACGAGTTAGCTTCAAATCAATGCGAAACACATGATTTAGCTTCAAATCAATTCGACGTAGAAGGTTAAGCTTCAAATCCATGCGAAGCAAATGATTGAGCTTCAAACACTTGGGATATAGGTGATATAGCTTCAACTGCATGCGAAACAAACGAGTTAGCTTCAAATCCATGCAAAACACATGATTAAGCTTCAAATCAATGTTATGTGGAATATAGCTTCATATCCATGCGACACAAATGATTTAGCTTCAGATACTTGCGTTATAAGTGATATAGCTTCAAATGTAGACGAAACAAACGAGTTAGCTTCATATCCAAGAGAAACATGTGATTTAGCTTCAAATGAATTCGAAGTAGAAGGATTAGCTTCAAATCCATGCAAAACAATTGATTTAGCATCAGATACTTGCGATATATGTGATATAGCTTCAAATGCAGCCGAAACAAACGAGTTTGCTTCAAATCGATGCGAGGCACATGATTTATCTGCTAATCAATGCGATGTAGAAGGTTTAGCTTCAAATCCATGCGAAACGAATGATTTAGCATCAGATACATGCGATATAAGTTACATAGCTTCAAATGCAGAGGAAACAAACGAGTTAGCTTAAAATCCATGCAAAACACATGATTAAGCTTCAAATCAATGCGACGTGGAAGATTTAGCTTCAAATCCATGCGAAAGAAACGAGTTAGCTTCAAATCCATGGGAAACATATGATTTAGCTTCAAATCAATTCGAAGTAGAAGGATTAGCTTCAAATCCATGCAAAACAAATGATTTAGCATCAGATACTTGCGATGTATGTGACATAGCTTCAAATGCAGCCGAAACAAACGTGTTAGCTTCAAATCGATGCGAGGCACATGATTTAGCTGCAAATCAATGCGATGTAGAAGGTTTAGCTTCAAATCCATGCGACACAAATGATTTAGCATCAAATACATGCGATATATGTGATATAGCTCCAAATGCAGGGCAAACGAACGAGTTAGCTTAATATCCATGCAAAACACATGATTAAGCTTCAAATCAATGCTATGTGGAAGGTATAGTTACAAATCCATGGGATAAAAAAGAGTTAGCTTCAGATACTTGGGATATAGGTGATATAGCTTCAACTGCAGGCGAAACAAACGAGTTGTCTTCAAATCCAAGCGAAACACATGATTTAGCTTCAAATCAATGCGATGTAGATGGTTTAGTTTCAAATCCATGCGATGTAGAAGGTTTAGCTTCAAATCCATGCGAAACACATGATTTAGCAGCAAATCAATGCGATGTAGAAGGTTAGCTTCAAATCCATGCGAAACAAATGATTTAGCTTCAGATACTAGCGATATAAGTGATATAGCTTCAAATGCAGACGAAAAAAAAACGAGTTGGCTTCAAATCCATGCGAAACGCATGATTTACCTTCAAATCAATTCGATGTAGAAGGTTTAGCTTCAAATCCATGCGAAGCAAATGATTGAGCTTCAAACACTTGGGATATAGGTGATATAGCTTCAACTGAATGCGAAACAAACGAGGTAGCTTCAAATCCATGCGAAACACATGATTAAGCGTCAAATCAATGTTATGTGGAAGGTTTAGCTCCAAATCCATGCGACATAAATGATTTATCTTGAGATTATTGCGATATAAGTGATAAAGCTTCAAATGCAGGCGAAACAAACGAGTTAGATTCAAATCCCATGGGAAACACATGATTTAGCACCAAATCAATGCGATGTAGTAGGTTTAGCTTCATATCCAAGCGAAACACATGATTTAACTTCAAATCAATGCGATGCAGAAGGTTTAGCCTCAAATCCATGCGAAACAAATGATTTAGCTTCAAACACTTGAGATATAAGTGATATAGCTTCAAATGAAGCCAAAACAAACGAGTTAGCTTCAAATCCAAGCGAATCACATGATTTAGCTTCAAATCAATGCGATGTAGAAGATTTAGCTTCAAATCCTAGCGAAACACATAATTTAGCTTCAAATCAATACGATGAAGAAGGTTTAGCTTCAAATCCAAGCGAAACAAATGATTTAGCTTCAAACAATTTGGATGTAGGTGATAATAGCTTCAAATGCAGGGAAAACAAACGAGCTACTTTCAACTCCATGCGAAACACATGACTGAGCTTCAAACCAATGCGATGTAGAAGGTTTAGCTTCAAATCAATGCGATGTAGAAGGTTTAGCTTCAAATCAATGCGATGTAGAAGGTTTAGCTTCAAATGAATGCGAAAGAAATGATTTAGATTCAGATACTTGCGATATAAGTGATATAGCTTCAAATGGAGACGAAACAAACGAGTTAGATTCAAATCCAAGCGCAACACATGAATTAGCTTCATATCAATGCGAAGTAGCTGGCTTAGCTTCACATCCATGCGAAACAAATGATTTAGGTTCAGATACTAGCGATATAAGTGATATAGATTCAAATGCAGGAGAAACAAACGTAATAGCCTCAAATACATGCGAAGCAAGTGATTTAGCTGCAAATCAATGCCATGTAGAAGGTTTAGCTTCCAATACATGCGAAACAAATGATTTAGCTTCAAACACTTGGGCTGTACGTGACATAGCTTCAAATGCAGACGGAACAAACGAGTTCGCTTCATATCCAAGCGGAAACACATGATTTAGTTTCAAATCAATGCGATGTATAAGGTTTAGCTTCAAATACATGCGAAAGAAATGATTTAGCTTCAAACACGTGGGGTTTAATTGATATAGCTTCAAATGCAGAAGAAACAAACGAGTTAGCCTCAAATCCATGCGAAGCAAATGATTTAGCTGCAAATCAATGCGATGTAGTAGGTTTAGCTTCAAATCCATGCGAAACAAATGATTTAGGTTCAGATACTTGCGATATAAGTGATATAGCATCAAATGCAGACGAATCAAACGAGTTGGCTTCAAAATCGATGCGATACATATCATTTAGCATCAAATCGATACGGAGTAGAAGGCTTAGGCTTCAAATCCATGCGAAACAAATGATTTAGGTTCAGATACTTGCGATATAAGTAATATAGCTTCAAATGCAGGCGACACAAACGAGTTAGCTTCAAATCCATGCGAAACAAATGATTTAACTTCAAATCAATGCGATGTACAAGGCTTAGCTTCAAATCAATGCGATGTACAAGGCTTAGCTTTAAATCTATACGGAACAATTGGTTTACCTTCAAATACTTGTGATATACATGATTTAGCTTCAAATGCAGTCGAAACAAACGAGTTAGCTTCAAATCCATGCGAAAAACATGATTTAGCAGCAAATCAATGCGAAGTAGAAGGTTTATCTTCCTATCCATGCGAAACAAATAGTCCAGCTTCAAACACTTCTGATATACATAATTTAGCTTCAACTGCATGCGAAACAAACGAGTTAGCTTCAAATCCATGCGAAACACATGATTAGGCTTCAAATCAATTCGAAGTAGAAGGATTAGCACCAAATCCATGCGAAACAAATGGTTTAGCTACAAATACTTGTGATATACGTTATTTATATTCAACTGCATGCGCAACAAACGAATTAGCTTAAATCCATGCGAAACACATGATTTAGCTTCAAATCAATGCGAAGTAGAATGCTCAGCTTCAAATCCATGCGAATCAAATGGTTTAGCTTCAAATGCGTGTGATATACATGACTTAGCTTCAACTGCATGCGAAACAAACGAGTTAGCTTCAAATCCAAGCGAATCACATGATTTAGCTTCAAATCAATATGAAGTAGAAGGCTTAACTTCGAATCCATGCGAAACAAATGATTTAGCTTCAAATACTTGTGATATACATGATTTAGCTTCAACTGCATGCGAAACAAACGAGTTAGGTTCAAATCCATGCGAAACACATTATTTAGCTTCAAATCCATGTGAAACAAATGGTTTAGCTTCAGATACCTGCGACATAAATGATATAGCTTCAAAAAGCGGGCGAAACAAACGAGTTAGCTACAAATCCATGCGAAACAAATGATTTAGGTTAAGATACTTGCGATATAAGTTATATAGCTTCAAATGCAGGAGAAACAAACGAGTCAGCTTCATATCCAAGCGAAAACACATGATTTAGCTTGAAATCATTGCGATGTAGAAGGCTTAGCTTCAAATCCATGCGAAACAAATGATTTAGATTCAGATACTTGAGGTATAAGGTATATAGCTTCAAATGCAGGCGAAACTAACGAGTTAGCTTCAAAATCCATGCGAAACACATGATTTAGCTTCAAATTAATGCGATTTAGAAAGTTTAGCATCAAATCCATGCGATACAAAAGATTGATCTTTAAACGCTTGGGATATAAGTGATATAGCATCAAATGCAAGCGAAACGAAAAGAGTTAGCTTCAAATCCATGCGAAAGACATGATTTAGTCTGCAAATCAATGTGATGTAAAAGGTTTAGCTTAAAATCCATGCGAAACAAATGATTTAGCTTCAAATCAATACGAAGTAGAATGCTTAACTTCAAATCCATGCGAAACAAATGATTTAGGTTCAGATACTTGCGATATAAGTGATATAGCTTCAAAGGCAGACGAAACAAACGAGTTAGCTTCAAATCCATGCGAAACACATGATTAAGCTTCTAATCGATGCGAAGTAGAAGGGTTAGCTTCAAATCCATGCGAAGAAAATGATTTAGCTTCAGATACTAGCGATATAAGTGATATAGCTTCATATGCAGACGAAACAAACGAGTTAGCTTCATATGCAAGCGAAACACATGATTTAGCTTCAAATCAATGCGAGGTAGAAGGATTATCTTGAAATCCATGAGAAACAATTATTTAGGTTCAAATACTTACGATATAAGTGATATAGCTTCAAATGCAGCCGAAACAAACGAGTTAGCTTCAAATCCATGCAAAACACATGATTTAGCTGAAAATCAATGCGATGCAGAAGGTTTAGCTTGAAATCCAACCGGAACACGTAATTTAGCTTCAAATCAATGAGATGTAGAATGTTTAGCTTCAAATCCATGCGACACAAATGATTTGGCTTCAAATACTTGCGATATAAATGATATAGCTTCAAATGCAGACGAATCAGACGAGTTAGCTTCAAAATCCATGCGATACATATCATTCAACTTCAAATCGATACGAAGTAGAAGGCTTAGCTTCAAATCCATGCGAAACAAATGATTTAGATTCAGATGCTTGCGATATAAGTGATATAGCTTCCAATGCTGACGAAACAAACGAGCTAGCTTCAAATCCATGCAAAACACATGATTAAGCTTCTAATCGATGCGATGTAGAAGGATTAGCTTCAAATCCATGCGAAGCAAATGATTGAGCTTCAAACAGTGGGATATAGGTGATATAGCTTCAAATGCTGGCAAAACTAACGAGTTAGCTTCAAATCCAAGCAAAACACATGATTTAGCCGCAAATCAATGCGATGTAGAAGTTTTAGCTTCAAATCCATGCGAAACAAATAGTTCAGCTTCAAATACTTTTGATATACATCATTAAGCTTCAACTGCATGTGAAACAAACGAGTTAGCTTCAAATCCATGCGAAACACATGCTTTAGCTTCAATTCAATACGAAGTAGAAGGCTGATTTTCGAATCCATGCGAAACAAATGGTTTAGATTCAAATCAATACGAAGTAGAAGGATTAGCATCAAATCCATTCAAAACACATGATTTATCTTCAAATCAATGCGAAGTAGAAGGCTCAGCTTCAAATCCATGTGATTGAAATGGTTTAGCTTCAAATACATGTGATATACATGATTAAGCTGCAACAGCATTCTAACCAAACGAGTTAGCTTCAAATCCATTCGAAACACATGATTTAGCTTCAAATCAATGCGAAGTAGAAGGTTTAGCTTCAAATCCAAGTGAAACACATGATTTAGCTTGAAATCAATGCGATGTAGAAGGATTAGCTTCAAATCCTTGCGAAGCAAATGATTGAGCTTCAAACACTTGGGATATAGGTGATATAGCTTCAAATGCAGCAAAACTAACGAGTTAGCTTCAAATCCAAGTGAAACACTTGATTTAGCTGCAAATCAATGCGATGTAGAAGGGTTAGCTTCAAATCCATGCGAAGCAAATGATTTAGCTTCAGATACTAGCGATATAAGTGATATAGCTTCATATGCAGACGAAACAAAGGAGCTAGCTTAAATACAAGAGAAACACATGATTTAGCTTCAAATCAATGAGATGTAGAAGGTTTAGATTCAAATCCATGCGACACAAATGATTTGGCTTCAAATACTTGCGATATAAATGATATAGCTTCAAATGCAGCCGAAACAAACGAGTTAGCTTCAAATCCATGCAAAACACATGATTAAGCTTCTAATCGATGCGAAGTAGAAGGATTAGCATCAAATCCATGCGAAGCAAATGATTGAGCTTCAAACACTTGGGATATAGGTGATATAGCTTCAAATGCAGGCAAAACTGACGAGTTTGCATCAAATCCAAGCAAACCACATGATTTAGCCGCAAATCAATGCGATGTAGTAGTTTTAGATTCAAATCCATGCAAAACAAGTGATTCAGCTTCAAACTATTGGGATATAAGTGATATAGCTTCAAATGCGGACGAATCAAACGAGTTAACTTCAAAATCCATGCGATGCATATCATTTAACTTCAAATCGATACGAAGTAGAAGGCTTAGCTTCAAATCCATGTGAAACAAATGATTTAGATTCAGATACTTGAGATCTAAGTTATATAGCTACTAATGCAGTCGAAACTAACGAGTTAGCTTCAGAATCCATGCGATACACATGATTTAGCTTCAAATCAATGCGAGGTAGAAGGCTTATCTTGAAATCCATGAAAAACAAATGATTTAGGTTCAGATACTTGCGATATAAGTGATACAGCTTCAAATGCAGACGAAAGAAACGAGTTAGATTCAAATCCATGCAAAACACATGATTTAGCTGAAAATCAATGCGATGCAGAAGGTTTAGCTTCAAATCCAACCGGAACACGTGATTTAGCTTCAAATCAATGAGATGTAGAATTTTTAGCTTCAAATCCATGCGACACAAATGATTTGGCTTCAAATACTTGCGATATAAATGATATAGCTTCAAATGCAGCCTAAACAAACGAGTTAGCTTCAAATCATGCAAAACACATGATTTAGCCGCAAATCAATGCGATGTAGAATTTTTAGCTTCAAATCCATGCGAAACAAATGATTCAGCTTCAAACAATTGGGATTATAAGTGATATAGCTTCAAATGCGGACGAATCAAACGAGTTAGCTTCAAAATTCATGCGATACATATCATTTAACTTCAAATCGATACGAAGTAGAAGGCTTAGCTTCAAATCCATGTGAAATAAATGATTTAGATTCAGATACTTGAGATATAAGTTATATAGCTTCAAATACAGGCGAAACTAACGAGTTAGCTTCAAAATCCATGCGATACACATGATTTAGCTTCAAATCAATGCGAGGTAGAAGGCTTATCTTGAAATCCATGAGAAACAAATGATTTAGGTTCAGATACTTGCGATATAAGTGATCTAAGCTTCAAATGCAGACGAAAGAAACGAGTTAGATTCAAATCCAAGCGGAACACGTGATTTAGCTTCAAATCAATGAGATGTAGAATGTTTCGATTCGAATCCATGCGACACAAATGATTTGGCTTCAAATACTTACGATATAAGTGATATAGCTTCAAATGCAGCCGAAACAAACGAGTTAGCTTCAAATCCATGCAAAACACACGATTTAGCTGAAAATCAATGCGATGCAGAAGGTTTAGCTTCAAATCCAACCGGAACACGTGATTTAGCTTCAAATCAATGAGATGTAGAATGTTTAGCTTCAAATCCATGCGACACAAATGATTTGGCTTCAAATACTTGCGATATAAATGATATAGCTTCAAATGCTGACGAATCAGACGAGTTAGCTTCAAAATCCATGCGATACATATCATTCAACTTCAAATCGATACGAAGTAGAAGGCTTAGCTTCAAATCCATGCGAAACAAATGATTTAGATTCAGATGCTTGCGATATAAGTGATATAGCTTCAAATGCAGGCGCAACTAACGAGTTAGCTTCAAAATCCATGCGATACACATGATTTAGCTTCAAATCAACGCGAGTTAGAAGGCTTATCTTGAAAACCATGAGAAACAAATGATTTAGGTTCACATACTTGCGATATAAGTGATATAGCTTCAAATGCAGCCGAAACAAACGAGTTGGCTTCATATCCAAGCGAAACACGTGATTTAGCTTCAAATCAATGAGATGTAGAATGTTTAGCTTCAAATCCATGCGACACAAATGATTTGGCTTCAAATACTTGCGATATAAATGATATAGCTTCAAATGCAGCCGAAACAAACGAGTTAGCTTCAAATCCATGCAAAACACATGATTTAGCCGCAAATCAATGCGATGTAGAATTTTTAGCTTCAAATCCATGCGAAACAAATGTTTCAGCTTCAAACATTGGGATATAAGTGATATAGCTTCAAATGCGGACGAATCAAACGAGTTAGCTTCAAAATTCATGCGATACACATGATTTAGCTTCAAATCAATGCGAGGTAGAACTCTTATCTTGAAATCCATGAGAAACAAATGATTTAGGTTCAGATACTTGCGATATAAGTGATCTAGCTTCAAATGCAGACGAAACAAACGAGTTAGCTTCAAATCCATGCAAAACACATGATTTAGCAGCAAATCAATGCGATGTAGAAGTTTTAGTTTCAAATCCATGCTCAACAAATGATTTAGCTTCAGATACTAGCGACATAGGTGATATAGCTTCAAATGCAGACGAAACAACGAGTTAGCTTCAAATCCATGCAAAACACATGATTTAGCCGCAAATCAATGCGATGTAGAAGTTTTAGCTTCAAATCCATGCGAAACAAATGATTCAGCTTCAAACAATTTGGGATATAAGTGATATAGCTTCAAATGCGGACGAATCAAACGAGTTAGCTTCAAAATCCATGCGATACATATCATTTAACTTCAAATCGATACGAAGTAGAAGGCTTAGCTTCAAATCCATGTGAAACAAATGATTTAGATTCAGATACTTGAGATATAAGTTATATAGCTTCAAATGCAGGCGCAACTAACGAGTTAGCTTCAAAATCCATGCGATACACATGATTTAGCTTCAAATCAATGCGAGTTAAAAGGCTTATCTTGAAAACCATGAGAAACAAATGATTTAGGTTCACATACTTGCGATATAAGTGATATAGCTTTCAATGCAGCCGAAACAAACGAGTTGGCTTCATATCCAAGCGAAACACATGATTTAGCTTCAAATCAATGCGATGTATAATATTTAGCTTCAAATCCATGCGAAACGAATGATTTAGCTTCATACACTTGGGGTATGATTGATATAGCTTCAAATGCAGTCGAAACATACGAGTTCGCTTTCAATCCACGCGACACAAATGATTTAGCTTCAGATACTTGCGATATAAGTGACATAGCTTCAAATGCAGACGAAAGAAACGAGTTAGATTCAAATCCAAGCGAAACACATGATTTAGCTTCAAATCAATGAGATGTAGAAGGTTTAGATTCAAATCCATGCGACACAAATGATTTGGCTTCAAATACTTGCGAAATAAATGATATAGCTTCAAATGCAGCCGAAACAAACGAGTGATCTTCAAATCCATGCAAAACACATGATTAAGCTTCTAATCGATGCGAAGTAGAAGGATTAGCTTCAAATCCATGCGAAGCAAATGATTGAGCTTCAAACACTTGGGATATAGGTGATATGGCTTCAAATGCAGGCAAACTAACGAGTTAGCTTCAAATCCAAGCAAAACACATGATTTAGCCGCAAATCAATGCGATGTAAAAGTTTTAGCTTCAAAGCCATGCGAAACAATGATTCAGATTCAAACAATTGGGATATAAGTGATTTAGCTTCAAATGCAGAGGAAACAAACGAGTTAGCATCAAATCCATGCAAAACACATGATTTAGCGTCAAACCAATTGCGATGCAGAAGGTTTAGCTTCAAATCCAACCGAAACACATGATTTAGCTTCAAATCAATGCGATGTATAAGGTTTAGCTTCAAATCCATGCGAAACAAATGATTTAGCTTCAATCAATTGGGACATATGTGATATAGCTTCAAATGCAGACGAATGAAACGAGTTAGCTTCAAAATCCATGCGATACATATCATTTAGCATCAAATCGACACGGAGTAGACGGCTTAGCTTCAAATCCATGCGAGACAAATGATTTAGGTTCAGATACTTGCGATATAAGTGATATAGCTACAAATGCAGACGAAACAAACGAGTTAGCTTCAAATCCATGCGAAATAAATGATTCAGCTTCAAACGGTTGGGGTATAAGTGATATAGCTTCAAATGCAGACGAACCGGACGAGTTCGCTTCAAATCCACGCGACACAAATGATTTAGCTTCAGATAGCTGCAATATAAGTGTTGTGGATTCATATGCAGACGAAACAAACGAGTTAGCTTCATATCCAAGCGAAACTCATGATTTAGCTTCAAATCAATGCGATTGTATAATATTTAGCATCAAATCCATGCGAAACGAATGATTTAGCTTCATACACTTGGGGTATGAGTGATATAGCTTCAAATGCAGTCGAAACAAACGAGTTCGCTTCACATCCACGCGACACAAATGATTTAGCTTCAGATACTTGCGACATAACTGATATAGCTTCAAATGCAGGGCAAACAAACGAGTTAGCATCAAATCCATGCAAAACACATGATTTAGCTTCAAATCAATGCGATGTAGAATGTTAGTTTCAAATCCTTGCGAAACACATGATTTTGCTTCAAATCAATGCGATGCAGAAGGTTTAGCTTCAAATCCATGCGATACACAAGATTTAGCATCAAATCAATGAGATGTAGAATGTTTAGCTTCAAACCCATGCGACACAAATGGATTTGGCTTGAAATACTTGCGATATAATTGATATAGTTTCAAATGCAGAAGGAACAAACGAGCTACCTTCAACTCCATGCGAAAAAGAAGACTGAGTACCAAATCAATGCGATGCAGAAGGTTTAGCTTCAAATCCATGCGAAACAAATGATTTAGCTTCAGATACTTGCGATATAAGTGATATAGCTTCAAATGCCGTCGAAACTAACGAGTTAGCATCAAATCCGTGCAAAACACTTGATTTAGCTTCGAATCAATGCGATGCAGAAGGTTTAGCTTCAAATCAATGCGAAACAAATGATTTGCTTCAAACAATTGAGATATAAGAGATATAGCTTCAAATGCAGCCGAAGCAAACGAGTTAGCTACAAATCCAAGAGAATCGCACGATTTAGCTTCAAATAAATGCGATTTAGAAGGTTTAGCTTCAAATACATGCGAAACAAATGATTTAGCTTCAGATACTTGCGATATAATTGATATAGCATTAAATGCAAGCGAAACGAACGAGTTGGCTTCAAATCCATGCGGAAGACATGATTTAGCTGCAAATCTATGTGATGTAAAAGGTTTAGCTTCAAATCCATGCGAAACAAATGATTTAGCTTCAAATCGATACGATGTAGAAGGCTTAGCTTCAAATCCATACGAAACAAGATGATTTAGGTTCAGATACTCGCGATATAAGTGATATAGCTTCAAATGCAGGCGAAACGATGGAGTTAGCTTCAAATCCATGCGAAACACATGATTTAGCTTCAAATCAATGCGATGTAGAAGGTTTAGCTACAAATCCATGCGAAACACATGATTTAGTTTCAAATCAATTCGAAGTAGAAGGAGTACCTTCAAATCCATGCGAAGCAAATGATTGAGCTTCAAACACTTGGGATATAGGTGATATGGCTTCAATGCAGGCAAAACTAACGAGTTAGCTTCAAATCCAAGCAAAACACATGATTTAGCCGCAAATCAATGCGATGTAAAAGTTTTAGCTTCAAAGCCATGCGAAACAAATGATTCAGATTCAAACAATTGGGATATAAGTGATTTAGCTTCAAATGCAGAGGAAACAAACGAAGTTAGCATCAAATCCATGCAAAACACATGATTTAGCGTCAAACCAATTGCGATGCAGAAGGTTTAGCTTCAAATCCAACCGAAACACATGATTTAGCTTCAAATCAATGCGATGTATAAGGTTTAGCTTCAAATCCATGCGAAACAAATGATTTAGCTTCAATCAATTGGGACATATGTGATATAGCTTCAAATGCAGACGAATGAAACGAGTTAGCTTCAAAATCCATGCGATACATATCATTTAGCATCAAATCGACACGGAGTAGACGGCTTAGCTTCAAATCCATGCGAGACAAATGATTTAGGTTCAGATACTTGCGATATAAGTGATATAGCTTCAAATGCAGACGAAACAAACGAGTTAGCTTCAAATCCATGCGAAATAAATGATTCAGCTTCAAACGGTTGGGGTATAAGTGATATAGCTTCAAATGCAGACGAACCGGACGAGTTCGCTTCAAATCCACGCGACACAAATGATTTAGCTTCAGATAGCTGCAATATAAGTGTTGTGGATTCATATGGCAGACGAAACAAACGAGTTAGCTTCATATCCAGCGAAACTCATGATTTAGCTTCAAATCAATGCGATGTATAATATTTAGCTTCAAATCCATGCGAAACGAATGATTTAGCTTCATACACTTGGGGTATGAGTGATATAGCTTCAAATGCAGTCGAAACAAACGAGTTCGCTTCACATCCACGCGACACAAATGATTTAGCTTCAGATACTTGCGACATAACTGATATAGCTTCAAATGCAGGGGAAACAAACGAGTTAGCATCAAATCCATGCAAAACACATGATTTAGCTTCAAATCAATGCGATGTAGAATGTTTAGTTTCAAATCCTTGCGAAACACATGATTTAGCTTCAAATCAATGCGATGCAGAAGGTTTAGCTTCAATCCATGCGATACACAAGATTTAGCATCAAATCAATGAGATGTAGAATGTTTAGCTTCAAACCATGCGACACAAATGATTTGGCTTCAGATACTTGCGATATAAGTGATATAGCTTCAAATGCCGTCGAAACTAACGAGTTAGCATCAAATCCGTGCAAAACACTTGATTTAGCTTCGAATCAATGCGATGCAGAAGGTTTAGCTTCAAATCAATGCGAAACAAATGATTTGCTTCAAACAATTGAGATATAAGAGATATAGCTTCAAATGCAGCCGAAGCAAACGAGTTAGCTACAAATCTAAGAGAATCACACGATTTAGCTTCAAATAAATGCGATTTAGAAGGTTTAGCTTCAAATACATGCGAAACAAATGATTTAGCTTCAGATACTTGCGATATAATTGATATAGCATTAAATGCAAGCGAAAACGAACGAGTTGGCTTCAAATCCATGCGGAAGACATGATTTAGCTGCAAATCTATGTGATGTAAAAGGTTTAGCTCAAATCATGCGAAACAAATGATTTAGCTTCAAATCGATACGATGTAGAAGGCTTAGCTTCAAATCCATACGAAACAAATGATTTAGGTTCAGATACTCGCGATATAAGTGATATAGCTTCAAATGCAGGCGAAACGATGGAGTTAGCTTCAAATCCATGCGAAACACATGATTTAGCTTCAATCAATGCGATGTAGAAGGTTTAGCTACAAATCCATGCGAAACACATGATTTAGTTCAAATCAATTCGAAGTAGAAGGAGTACCTTCAAATCCATGCGAACAAATGGTTTAGCTACAAATACTGTGAAATACGTTAGATAGATCCAACTCCATGCGAAACACATGATTTAGCTTCAAATCCATGCGAACAATTGATTTAGCTTCAAATTAATTCGAAACACATGTCTTATCTTAATATTCATGCGAAACAAATGGATCAGCATCAAATACTTTTGATATACATCATTCAGCTTCAACTGCATGTGAAACAAACGAGGTAGCTTCAAATTCAAGCGAAACACATAATTCAGCTTCAAATCAATGCTATGTAGAAGGTTTAGCTTCAAATACGTGCGAAACAAATGATTTAGCATCAGATACTTGCGATATAGGTAATATAGGTTCAAATGCAAGGGAAACAAAAGAGTTAGCTTCAAATCCATGCAAAACACATGATTAAGCTTCAAATCAATGCTATGTGGAAGGTTTAGCTTCAAATTCATGCGACACAAATGATTTAGCTTGAGATACTTGTGATATAAGTGATATAGCTTCAAATGCTGGCGAAACGATCGCGCCAGCTTCATATCCATGCGAAACACATGATTTTGCTCCAGATGCTTGCAATATAAGTGATATAGCTTCAAATGCAAACGAAACAAACGAGTAAGCTACAAATCCATGCGAAACACATGATGTAGCTTCAAATCAATGCGATGCAGAAGGTTTAGCTTCAAATCCATGCGAAATAAATGGTTTAGTTTCAAACGCTTGGGATGTAAGTGATATAGCTTCAAATGCAGGGGCAACAAACGAGTTAGCTTCAAATCCATACAAAACACATGATTTAGCTGCAAATCCATGCGATGTAGAAGATTTAGCTTCAAATCCATGCGAAACACATGATTTAGCAGCAATCGATGCGAAGTAGATGGCTTAGTTTCAAAGCATTGCGATGTAGAAGGTATAGCTTTAAATCAATGCAATGTAGAAGGTTTTGCTTCAAATCAATACGATGTAGAAGGTTTAGCTTCAAATCCATGCGACATAAGTGATTTAGCATCATATACATGCGATATAAGTGATACAGCTTCAAATGCAGGAGAATCAAATCAGTTAGCTCCAAATACATGCGAAACACTTGATTTAGCTGCAAATCAATGCGATGTAGAAGGTGTAGCTTCAAATCCATGCGAAACAAATGATTCAGCATCAGATAGTTGCGATATAAGTGACATAGCTTCAAATGCAGACGAATCAAACGAATTAGCATCAAAATCCAAGCGATACACATGACTTAGGTTTAAATCAATGCGAAGTAGAAGGTTTAGCTTCAAATCCATGGAACACAAAGATACAGCTTCAGATACTTGCCATATAAGTAATGTAGCTTCCAATGCTGACGAAACAAACGAGTTAGCTTCAAATACAAGCGAATGACATCATTTAGATTCAAATCAATATGATGTAGAAGGTTTTTGCTTCAAATCCATGCGAAACAAATGATTTAGCTTCAGATACTTGCGATATTAGTGATATAGCTTCATGTGCAGGGGGCAACAAACGAGTTAGCTTCAAATTCATGCAAAACACATGATTTAGCTTCAAATCAATGCGATGTAGAAGGTTTAGCTTCAAATCCATGCGAAATAAATGGTTTAGTTTCAAACGCTTGGGGTGTAAGTGATATAGCTTAAAATGCAGGGGCAACAAACGAGTTAGCTTCAAATCCATACAAAAACACATGATTAAGCTTCAAATCAATGCTATGTCGAAGGTTTAGCTTCAAATCCATGCGAAACAAATGATTTAGCTTCAGATACTAGCGATATAAGTGATATAGCTTCATATGCAGACGAAACAAACGAGTTAGCTTCATATCCAAGCGAAACACATGATTTAGCTTAAATAAGTGCGATGTAGAATGTTTAGCTTCAAATCCATGCGAAATAAATGGTTTAGCTACAAATACTTGTGATATACGTTATTTAGATTCAACTGCATGCGCAACAAACGAATTAGCTTCAAATCATGTGAAATCCATGATTTAGTAGCAAATCAATGGGATGTAGAAGGTTTAGTTTCAAATCCATGAGAAACCAATGATTTAGCTTCAAATACTTGCGATATAAGTGACATAGCATCAAATGCAGGCGAAACAAACGAGTTAGCTTCAAATCATGCAAAACACATGATTAAGCTACAAATCGATGCAAAGTAGATGGCTTAGTTTCAAAGCATTGCGATGTAGAAGGTATAGCTTTAAATCAATGCAATGTAGAAGGTTTTGCTTCAAATCAATACGATGTAGAAGGTTTAGCTTCAAATCCATGCGACATAAATGATTTAGCATCATATACATGCGATATAAGTGATATAGCTTCAAATGCAGGAGAAACAAACGGGTTAGCTTCGTATCCAAGCGAAACACGTGATTTAGCTTCAAATCAATGCGATGTATAAGGTTTAGCTTCAAATCCATGCGAAAAACATGATTTAGCAGCAAATCAATACGATGTAGAAGTTTTAGCTTCAAATCCATGCGAAACAAATGATTTAGCTTCAGATACTAGCGATATAGGTGATATAGCTTCAAATGCAGGGGCAACAAACGAGTTAGCTTCAAATCCATACAAAACACATTGATTTAGCTGCAAATCCATGCGATGTAGAAGATTTAGCTTCAAATCCTTGCGAAACATATGATTTAGCTTCAGATACTAGCGATATAAGTGATATAGCTTCAACTACATGCGAAATAAACGAGATAGCTTCAAATCCATTCAAAACACATGAATAAGCTTCAAATCAATTCGAAGTAGAAGGATTAACTTCAAATCATGGAAACAAATGGTTTAGCTACAAATACTTGTGAAATACGTTATTTATATTCAACTGCATGCGCAACAACGAGTTAGCTTCAAATCCATGCGAAACACATGATTTAGCTGCAAATCAATGCGATGTAGAAGGTTTAGCTTCAAATCCATGCGGAACAAATGATTTAGCTTTGAGATACTTGCGATGTAAGTGAAACAGCTTCAAATGCAGACGAAAGAAACGTGTTAGATACAAATCCAAGCGAAACACCATGATTTGGCGTCAAATCAATGCGATGTAGAAGGTTTAGCTTCAACTCCAAACGGAACACGTAATTTAGCTTCAAATCAATGCGATGTAGAGGGTTTAGCTTCAAATCCATGCGAGACAAATTATTGAGCTACAAACACTTGCGATATAAGTGATATAGCTTCCAATGCAGACGAAACAAAGGAGTTAGCTTCAAAATCCATGCGATACATATCATTTAACTTCAAATCGATACGACGTAGAAGGCTTAGCTTCAAATCCATGCGAAACAAATGATTTAGGTTCAGATACTTGCGATATAAGTAATATAGTTTCAAATGCAGACAAATCAAACGAGTTAGCTAGAAAATCCATGCGATACACATGATTTAGCTTTAAATCACTTCGAAGTAGAAGGCTGAGGTTCAAATCCATGCGAAACAAATGATTTAGGTTCAGATACTTGGGATATATGCGACATAGCTTCAAACGCAGACGAAACAAACGAGTTAGCTTCAAGTCCATCAGGACACATGATTTTTCTACAAATACTTGCGACACAAGAGATATAGCTTCAAATGCAGACGAAGCAAACGAGGTAGCTTCAAATCTATGCGTTGTAGAAAGTTTAGGTTCGAAGCCATGCGAAACCAATGATTTTGCTTCAGATACATGCGATATAAGTGATATAGCTTCAAATGCAGACGAAACAAACGAGTAAGCTACAAATCCATGCGAAACACATGATTTAGCTTCAAATCCATGCGTTGTAGAAGATTTATCTTCAAATCCATGCAAAACAAATCATTTAGCAACAGATACTTGCGATGTAACTGATATAGCTTCAAATGCTGGAGAAACCAACGAGTTTGCTCCAAATCTATGCGAAACAACTGATTTAGCTTCAAGTCAATGCGAAGTAGAAGGCTTAGTTTCAAATCCATGCGAAACGAATAGTATAGCTTCAAATACTTGTTCTATACATGATTTAGTTTCATCCGCATGCGAAACAAACGAATTAGGTTCAAATTCAAGCGAAACACATGATTCAGCTTCAAATCAATGAGATGTAGAATGTTTCGATTCGAATCCATGCGACACAAATGATTTGGCTTCAAATACTTACGATATAAGTGATATAGCTTCAAATGCAGCCGAAACAAACGAGTTAGCATCAAATCCATGCAAAATACATGATTTAGCTTCAAATTCAATGCGATGTAGAATGTTTAGCTTCAAATCCATGCGACACAAATGATTTGGCTTCAAATACTTGCGATATAAATGATATAGCTTCAAATGCAGACGAATCAGACGAGTTAGCTTCAAAATCCATGCGATACATATCATTCAACTTCAAATCGATACGAAGTAGAAGGCTTAGCTTCAAATCCATGCGAAACAAATGATTTAGATTCAGATGCTTGCGATATAAGTGATATAGCTTCCAATGCTGACGAAACAAACGAGCTAGCTTCAAATCCATGCAAACACATGATTAAGCTTCTAATCGATGCGATGTAGAAGGATTAGCTTCAAATCCATGCGAAGCAAATGATTGAGCTTCAAACAGTGGGATTATAGGTGATATAGCTTCAAATGCTGGCAAAACTAACGAGTTAGCTTCAAATCCAAGCAAAACACATGATTTAGCCGCAAATCCATGCGATGTAGAAGTTTTAGCTTCAAATCCATGCGAAAAAAATAGTTCAGCTTCAAATACTTTTGATATACATCATTAAGCTTCAACTGCATGTGAAACAAACGAGTTAGCTTCAAATCCATTGCGAAACACATGCGTTAGCTTCAATTCAATACGAAGTAGAAGGCTG
The DNA here is from genome assembly GCF_051020955.1 of Megalopta genalis. NCBI lineage: Eukaryota > Metazoa > Arthropoda > Insecta > Hymenoptera > Halictidae > Megalopta > Megalopta genalis. The sequence goes on along the minus strand of NW_027476879.1, from coordinate 8,000 downwards.
ATTTTCGAATCCATGCGAAACAAATGGTTTAGATTCAAATCAATACGAAGTAGAAGGATTAGCATCAAAACCATTCAAAACACATGATTTATCTTCAAATCAATGCGAAGTAGAAGGCTCAGCTTCAAATCCATGTGATTGAAATGGTTTAGCTTCAATACATGTGATATACATGATTAAGCTGCATCAGCATTCTAACCAAACGAGTTAGCTTCAAATCCATTCGAAACACATGATTTAGCTTCAAATCAATGCGAAGTAGAAGGTTTAGCTTCAAATCCAAGTGAAACACATGATTTAGCTTGAATCAATGCGATGTAGAAGGATTAGCTTCAAATCCTTGCGAAGCAAATGATTGAGCTTCAAACACTTGGGATATAGGTGATATAGCTTCAAATGCAGCAAAACTAACGAGTTAGCTTCAAATCCAAGTGAACACTTGATTTAGCTGCAAATCAATGCGATGTAGAAGGGTTAGCTTCAAATCCATGCGAAGCAAATGATTTGAGCTTCAGATACTAGCGATATAAGTGATATAGCTTCATATGCAGACGAAACAAAGGAGCTAGCTTAAATACAAGAGAAACACATGATTTAGCTTCAAATCAATGAGATGTAGAAGGTTTAGATTCAAATCCATGCGACACAAATGATTGGCTTCAAATACTTGCGATATAAATGATATAGCTTCAAATGCAGCCGAAACAAACGAGTTAGCTTCAAATCCATGCAAAACACATGATTAAGCTTCTAATCGATGCGAAGTAGAAGGATTAGCATCAAATCCATGCGAAGCAAATGATTGAGCTTCAAACACTTGGGATATAGGTGATATAGCTTCAAATGCAGGCAAAACTGACGAGTTTTGCATCAAATCCAAGCAAACCACATGATTTAGCCGCAAATTCAATGCGATGTAGTAGTTTTAGATTCAAATCCATGCAAAACAAGTGATTCAGCTTCAAACTATTGGGATATAAGTGATATAGCTTCAAATGCGGACGAATCAAACGAGTTAACTTCAAAATCCATGCGATGCATCTCATTTAACTTCAAATCGATACGAAGTAGAAGGCTTAGCTTCAAATCCATGTGAAACAAATGATTTAGATTCAGATCACTTGAGATCTAAGTTTATATAGCTACTAATGCAGTCGAAACTAACGAGTTAGCTTCAGAAGCCATGCGATACACATGATTTAGCTTCAAATCAATGCGAGGTAGAAGGCTTATCTTGAAATCCATGAAAAAACAAATGATTTAGGTTCAGATACTTGCGATATAAGTGATACAGCTTCAAATGCAGCCGAAACAAACGAGTTAGCTTCAAATCATGCAAAACACACGATTTAGCTGAAAATCAATGCGATGCAGAAGGTTTAGCTTCAAATCCAACCGGAACACGTGATTTAGCTTCAAATCAATGAGATGTAGAATGTTTAGCTTCAAATCCATGCGACACAAATGATTTGGCTTCAAATACTTGCGATATAAATGATATAGCTTCAAATGCAGCCTAAACAAACGAGTTAGCTTCAAATCCATGCAAAACACATGATTTAGCGCAAATCAATGCGATGTAGAATTTTTAGCTTCAAATCCATGCGAAACAAATGATTCAGCATCAAACAATTGGGATATAAGTGATATAGCTTCAAATGCGGACGAATCAAACGAGTTAGCTTCAAAATTCATGCGATACATATCATTTAACTTCAAATCGATACGAAGTAGAAGGCTTAGCTTCAAATCCATGTGAAATAAATGATTTAGATTCAGATACTTGAGATATAAGTTATATAGCTTCAAATACAGGCGAAACTAACGAGTTAGCTTCAAAATCCATGCGATACACATGATTTAGCTTCAAATCAATGCGAGGTAGAAGGCTTATCTTGAAATCCATGAGAAAACAAATGATTTAGGTTCAGATACTTGCGATATAAGTGATCTAGCTTCAAATGCAGACGAAAGAAACGAGTTAGATTCAAATCCAAGCGGAACACGTGATTTAGCTTCAAATCAATGAGATGTAGAATGTTTCGATTCGAATCCATGCGGACACAAATGATTTGGCTTCAAATACTTACGATATAAGTGATATATGCTTCAAATGCAGCCGAAACAAACGAGTTAGCTTCAAATCCATGCAAAACACACGATTTAGCTGAAAATCAATGCGATGCAGAAGGTTTAGCTTCAAATCCAACCGGAACACGTGATTTAGCTTCAAATCAATGAGATGTAGAATGTTTAGCTTCAAATCCATGCGACACAAATGATTTGGCTTCAAATACTTGCGATATAAATGATATAGCTTCAAATGCTGACGAATCAGACGAGTTAGCTTCAAAATCCATGCGATACATATCATTCAACTTCAAATCGATACGAAGTAGAAGGCTTAGCTTCAAATCCATGCGAAACAAATGATTTAGATTCAGATGCTTGCGATATAAGTGATATAGCTTCAAATGCAGGCGCAACTAACGAGTTAGCTTCAAAATCCATGCGATACACATGATTTAGCTTCAAATCAACGCGAGTTAGAAGGCTTATCTTGAAAACCATGAGAAACAAATGATTTAGGTTCACATACTTGCGATATAAGTGATATAGCTTCAAATGCAGCCGAAACAAACGAGTTGGCTTCATATCCAAGCGAAACACGTGATTTAGCTTCAAATCAATGAGATGTAAGAATGTTTTAGCTTCAAATCCATGCGACACAAATGATTTGGCTTCAAATACTTGCGATATAAATGATATAGCTTCAAATGCAGCCGAAACAAACGAGTTAGCTTCAAATCCATGCAAAACACATGATTTAGCCGCAAATCAATGCGATGTAGAATTTTTAGCTTCAAATCCATGCGAAACAAATGTTTCAGCTTCAAACAATTGGGATATAAGTGATATAGCTTCAAATGCGGACGAATCAAACGAGTTAGCTTCAAAATTCATGGCGATACACATGATTTAGCTTCAAATCAATGCGAGGTAGAACTCTTATCTTGAAAATCCATGAGAAACAAATGATTTAGGTTGTCAGATACTTGCGATATAAGTGATCTAGCTTCAAATGCAGACGAAACAAACGAGTTAGCTTCAAATCCATGCAAAACACATGATTTAGCAGCAAATCAATGCGATGTAGAAGTTTTAGTTTCAAATCCATGCTCAACAAATGATTTAGCTTCAGATACTAGCGACATAGGTGATATAGCTTCAAATGCAGACGAAACAAACGAGTTAGCTTCAAATCCATGCAAAACACATGATTTAGCCGCAAATCAATGCGATGTAGAAGTTTTAGCTTCAAATCCATGCGAAACAAATGATTCAGCTTCAAACAATTTGGGATATAAGTGATATAGCTTCAAATGCGGACGAATCAAACGAGTTAGCTTCAAATCCATGCGATACATATCATTTAACTTCAAATCGATACGAAGTAGAAGGCTTAGCTTCAAATCCATGTGAAACAAATGATTTAGATTCAGATACTTGAGATATAAGTTATATAGCTTCAAAATGCAGGCGCAACTAACGAGTTAGCTTCAAATCCATGCGATACACATGATTTAGCTTCAAATCAATGCGAGTTAAAAGGCTTATCTTGAAAACCATGAGAAACAAATGATTTAGGTTCACATACTTGGCGATATAAGTGATATAGCTTCAAATGCAGCCGAAACAAACGAGTTGGCTTCATATCCAAGCGAAACACATGATTTAGCTTCAAATCAATGCGATGTATAATATTTAGCTTCAAATCCATGCGAAACGAATGATTTAGCTTCATACACTTGGGGTATGATTGATATAGCTTCAAATGCAGTCGAAACAAACGAGTTCGCTTCAAATCCACGCGACACAAATGATTTAGCTTCAGATACTTGCGATATAAGTGACATAGCTTCAAATGCAGACGAAAGAAACGAGTTAGATTCAAATCCAAGCGAAACACATGATTTAGCTTCAAATCAATGAGATGTAGAAGGTTTAGATTCAAATCCATGCGACACAAATGATTTGGCTTCAAATACTTGCGAAATAAATGATATAGCTTCAAATGCAGCCGAAACAACGAGTGATCTTCAAATCCATGCAAAACACATGATTAAGCTTCTAATCGATGCGAAGTAGAAGGATTAGCTTCAAATCCATGCGAAGCAAATGATTGAGCTTCAAACACTTGGGATATAGGTGATATGGCTTCAATGCAGGCAAAACTAACGAGTTAGCTTCAAATCCAAGCAAAACACATGATTAGCCGCAAATCAATGCGATGTAAAAGTTTTAGCTTCAAAGCCATGCGAAACAAATGATTCAGATTCAAACAATTGGGATATAAGTGATTTAGCTTCAAATGCAGAGGAAACAAACGAGTTAGCATCAATCCATGCAAAACACATGATTTAGCGTCAAACCAATTGCGATGCAGAAGGTTTAGCTTCAAATCCAACCGAAACACATGATTTAGCTTCAAATCAATGCGATGTATAAGGTTTAGCTTCAAATCCATGCGAAACAAATGATTTAGCTTCAATCAATTGGGACATATGTGATATAGCTTCAAATGCAGACGAATGAAACGAGTTAGCTTCAAAATCCATGCGATACATATCATTTAGCATCAAATCGACACGGAGTAGACGGCTTAGCTTCAAATCCATGCGAGACAAATGATTTAGGTTCAGATACTTGCGATATAAGTGATATAGCTACAAATGCAGACGAAACATACGAGTTAGCTTCAAATCCATGCGAAATAAATGATTCAGCTTCAAACGGTTGGGGTATAAGTGATATAGCTTCAAATGCAGACGAACCGGACGAGTTCGCTTCAAATCCACGCGACACAAATGATTTAGCTTCAGATAGCTGCAATATAAGTGTTGTGGATTCATATGCAGACGAACAACGAGTTAGCTTCATATCCAAGCGAAACTCATGATTTAGCTTCAAATCAATGCGATGTATAATATTTAGCATCAAATCCATGCGAAACGAATGATTTAGCTTCATACACTTGGGGTATGAGTGATATAGCTTCAAATGCAGTCGAAACAAACGAGTTCGCTTCACATCCACGCGACACAAATGATTTAGCTTCAGATACTTGCGACATAACTGATATAGCTTCAAATGCAGGGCAAACAAACCGAGTTAGCATCAAATCCATGCAAAACACATGATTTAGCTTCAAATCAATGCGATGTAGAATGTTTTAGTTTCAAATCCTTGCGAAACACATGATTTTGCTTCAAATCAATGCGATGCAGGAGGTTTAGCTTCAAATCCATGCGATACACAAGATTTAGCATCAAATCAATGTGATGTAGAATGTTTAGCTTTCAAACCCATGCGACACAAATGATTTGGCTTGAAATACTTGCGATATAATTGATATAGTTTCAATGCAGAAGGAACAAACGAGCTACCTTCAACTCCATGCGAAAAAGAAGACTGAGTACCAAATCAATGCGATGCAGAAGTTTAGCTTCAAATCCATGCGAAACAAATGATTTAGCTTCAGATACTTGCGATATAAGTGATATAGCTTCAATGCCGTCGAAACTAACGAGTTAGCATCAAATCCGTGCAAAACACTTGATTTAGCTTCGAATCAATGCGATGCAGAAGGTTTAGCTTCAAATCAATGCGAAACAAATGATTTGCTTCAAACAATGAGATATAAGAGATATAGCTTCAAATGCAGCCGAAGCAAACGAGTTAGCTACAAATCCAAGAGAATCACACGATTTAGCTTCAAATAAATGCGATTTAGAAGGTTTAGCTTCAAATACATGCGAAACAAATGATTTAGCTTCAGATACTTGCGATATAATTTATATAGCATTAAATGCAAGCGAACGAACGAGTTGGCTTCAAAATCCATGCGGAAGACATGATTTAGCTGCAAATCTATGTGATGTAAAAGGTTTAGCTTCAAATCCATGCGAAACAAATGATTTAGCTTCAAATCGATACGATGTAGAAAGGCTTAGCTTCAAATCCATACGAAACAAATGATTTAGGTCAGATACTCGCGATATAAGTGATATAGCTTCAAATGCAGGCGAAACGATGGAGTTAGCTTCAAATCCATGCGAAACACATGATTTAGCTTCAAATCAATGCGATGTAGAAGGTTTAGCTACAAATCCATGCGAAACACATGATTTAGTTTCAAAATCAATTCGAAGTAGAAGGAGTACCTTCAAATCCAATGCGAAGCAAATGATTGAGCTTCAAACACTTGGGATATAGGTGATATGGCTTCAAATGCAGGCAAAACTAACGAGTTAGCTTCAAATCCAGCAAAACACATGATTTAGCCGCAAATCATGCGATGTAAAAGTTTTAGCTTCAAAGCCATGCGAAACAAATTGATTCAGATTCAAACAATGGGGATATAAGTGATTTAGCTTCAAATGCAGAGGAAACAAACGAGTTTGCATACAAATCCATGCAAACACATGATTTAGCGTCAAACCAATTGCGATGCAGAAGGTTTAGCTTCAAATCCCACCGAAACACATGATTTAGCTTCAAATCAATGCGATGTATAAGGTTAGCTTCAAATCCATGCGAAACAAATGATTTAGCTTCAATCAATTGGGACATATGTGATATAGCTTCAAATGCAGACGAATGAAACGAGTTAGCTTCAAAATCCATGCGATACATATCATTTAGCATCAATCGACACGGAGTAGACGGCTTAGCTTCAAATCCATGCGAGACAAATGATTTAGGTTCAGATACTTGCGATATAAGTGATATAGCTTCAAATGCAGACGAAACAAACGAGTTAGCTTCAAATCCATGCGAAATAAATGATTCAGCTTCAAACGGTTGGGGTATAAGTGATATAGCTTCAAATGCAGACGAACCGGACGAGTTCGCTTCAAATCCACGCGACACAAATGATTTAGCTTCAGATAGCTGCAATATAAGTGTTGTGGATTCATATGCAGACGAAACAAACGAGTTAGCTTCATATCCAAGCGAAACTCATGATTTAGCTTCAAATCAATGCGATGTATAAATATTAGCTTCAAATCCATGCGAAACGAATGATTTAGCTTCATACACTTGGGTATGAGTGATATAGCTTCAAATGCAGTCGAAACAAACGAGTTCGCTTCACATCACGCGACACAAATGATTTAGCTTCAGATACTTGCGACATAACTGATATAGCTTCAAATGCAGGGGGAAACAAACGAGTTAGCATCAAATCCATGCAAAACACATGATTTAGCTTCAAATCAATGCGATGTAGAATGTTTAGTTCAAATCCTGCGAAACACATGATTTTAGCTTCAAATCAATGCGATGCAGAAGGTTTAGCTTCAAATCCATGCGATACACAAGATTTAGCATCAAATCAATGAGATGTAGAATGTTTAGCTTCAAACCCATGCGACACAAATGATTTGGCTTCAGATACTTGCGATATAAGTGATATAGCTTCAAATGCCGTCGAAACTAACGAGTTAGCATCAATCCGTGCAAAACACTTGATTTAGCTTCGAATCAATGCGATGCAGAAGGTTTAGCTTCAAATCAATGCGAAACAAATGATTTGCTTCAAACAATTGAGATATAAGAGATATAGCTTCAAATGCAGCCGAAGCAACGAGTTAGCTACAAATCTAAGAGAATCACACGATTTAGCTTCAAATAAATGCGATTTAGAAGGTTTAGCCTTCAAATACATGCGAAACAAATGATTTAGCTTCAGATACTTGCGATATAATTGATATAGCATTAAATGCAAGCGAAACGAACGAGTTGGCTTCAAATCCATGCGGAAGACATGATTTAGCTGCAAATCTATGTGATGTAAAAGGTTTAGCTTCAAATCCATGCGAAACAAATGATTTAGCTTCAAATCGATACGATGTAGAAGGCTTAGCTTCAATTCCATACGAAACAAATGATTTAGGTTCAGATACTCGCGATATAAGTGATATAGCTTCAAATGC